>NW_028278900.1:0-240383 GCF_059751315.1 Micrasema longulum | reverse complement strand
ATTACGCCGTAGGTGGAAGCAGAGAGGATTGAATGCCATATCACTCTGTCTTCGCATACAGATCTCGCTTCCTCTGCCTTCATACAGCTCATGATTCGCTGATTATTCTGACTCATGTCCATCTTCAAGTATTTGTTGGATTTGGTCATGTCATGTTTTTATCGGTCTTCCTTGCTTCCTACATCAATCAACATTCCAGTTGTAAATCTTTTTAGCTGTTCTTTCTCTGCCCATCCACTCTACATGTCCAAACCAACGCAGAACTGCTTCGTAGTAATAATGATATTTTTTAACTTAAAAGGCGTTTGTGTATGTTGAAATATGACCATTTAACCTAATAATCTCATTACAAATTTCTACTTAAAAGATGTGTATTATAGTGAGTTTCTTGAAATTTCACAATGTGTTTTCATTAACCTCATGTACTGACAATTCTTTACAAACCACTGGTATGAAATAGACTCGAGAGTGAAATATACGAATAACCTAAAATGCAATTACTATTCAACAAAGCGAACAAATATTAATATTAAAAAAAAAATGGTTTTGTTCTTGCATGTTTTGTGAATCGCGTAGACTATTTGTAGCTGGCATAAAAAAATAATATGGAAAATTAATTATTAATTTTTTTATACAGATTTATCCATACGGAATCCCGATGGGGTTACAGTGGAAGTTCAGATCGAATTAGATTTATTGTTGACCAAAGAATATTTGTGGTTGGATTCGGCCTCTATGGATCATTCTTCGGGTCTTCTGAATATGAAGTTCAAATTCAGGTTAGTTTTATGTTTTCATTGGTTATTTTTAAGATTATTATTATTATTTAAAATTATATGTACTCGTACATCACTTATCAAATTTGTAATGTAGAGTGTATCTCTCCTTTTAATATTTAATGCATTTAAAATAAAATAAAACTCAAACTTTAAATATGTCATTGTGGTCATTGCCATACCGAAGCACATAGAATAGAAGTCATTAGAGAGATAAAATAAAAATATTATTATTTTCTGTGTATACATATTATTTCTGTCTGAATATTTTGTATACATAAGCCCGATAGCCAAATAATAAATCAGTTAGTCATCAACCTCACTACGGGCTTTTACTCTCCATTTCGTCTCTCCGCTTTGCGATTTTGCTTCGACCCGGACCTCTCCGCCACTTGGAATATTCGACCGCTGCTACCCCCCTGGACTTGGAATACGGATATTCACTGGATTGGATTTTTGACCCCGGATAATTGGGCCTTGGCTTTGAACCTTTGACCCCCGGAACACACGCCGTTCCCGCCGTCGGAGCGATACCGGCCTTACAACCCGGTTGCAGCCGCCAATGCTACCTACTAGTAAACCTGCAAGGGCCTCTAGGCAGCGATAATCTCCATCGGAGATAATTGCACGCCAACCGCGGTTACCTACGCCCGGTCATTCCGCAGTGATACCTCCTACAGAATACAGTTCCTTGTGACAGGCGCGATCACTAAGAGGTAGAAAGTGATCTGCTGTGTCTGTCACAATGTGTGTACTTCTGGTTTTACTGTTTTTAAAGTACTGTAAATGAGTTTCTTTCATTTATTCTTTCTTTTCTACATACACTCCTAAGTGCAGCATGTGGACTTCACCAAACGCGTCCAGGAGGCCTTATTGCTAGCCAGCGATCTTGCCTCCTTCCATATCAATCTCGCATCCCTTAGTTCCGCCGAATAAAGCTGAAAGATCGTTATGGACAGTCTACCAGAATGGGCAGAGCCCGTGCGTGAGAAGAAGTGGCAACTTGGGTCAAGGCTCTCCTGAGGCATCCGAGAGCAGCCGCATTCTCAAAACGCTCGTTATAGGAGGCTGCTGTGTCCATTCTCGGGCTTCAATGTTAGTTATGAAGTCGAATCTCAAACTGGTATTATACAAGAATGAAGTAATTAGCATTTCGTTTGGAACGAGTATAAGCTAGAGTTCCAAACAGCACGCATCGTGTTAAAAGTTGCTCCAGCAATTCCTAGGCAGGTTGCGAGCTCTTTGTGCATGCCACCATCCTCGGTTATGTGAACTCCCAAGTATTTAAATCTGTCAACTTTCTCGATCCTCTGCCCATTATTAAAAAGAGGCTGATCGTCAGGACAGGATTTGCTGCACAGTCTTGCCTCACTCCAGTGGAGTCCCCGAACCAATCAGTCAAAGAGCTGCCGATTCTCACTCAACAATTGCTGTCTACGTGCAGCACCTTTATCCTTTCTTATAAATTATAGCATGTTTTATTTTCATTGTTGTAATTAGTTGTGTAAGTAATGAAAATTAATGCAATAAAATTATTATTTTTGCTACTTTGAGTTTGAAAATGTTTTCAGATAATACATACAGGTTCTAAAAAAGTCTGTGGATCCAACAATACTTCATTCAGCTGTGATGGAACTGATGATACCTTTAGGGCTATGTTCAAGGATCCGATAGAAATATCTCCAAATACATCATACATAGCTAGTGCAACTCTTAAGGTATTTTTTTTTACAATTTACATACTCCAAACAAATATAATTTTGTTTCAGCAATATGAATCAATTAGATTTAGTGCCCGGAGTGAAATCCCTAGTAGTAACAGTTTGTAGTACAGAAATATTTTCAGTTTAGCCCCAGTAGTTAGCACAAGAGTCACAGAGTGTTCGTTCATATGTAGCGGAAACGAGAGAGGAATACGATTTTGATTGTGTTAGAGTGAGATGGATAGTGCAGTGGTTGGTGCGTTCGTCTACTATGTCAAAGGTTTGAACCTTGCAGGGTGGATGTGAAATATTGATTTTACACTGCAATATTTTATTGTTCCCATACTGGCACCTAAAGTGTAAGACTGATCACCTTTCATGCAGCAAAAATGATCCAAATATGCTGCAATTGGAGTGTCGATACAGTGCTCTATGAACAACTGCGGTGCTTTTCTGAACCCCTCTCGCCACCGTAGAAAACGCTTTTATCTTGTGTATTTACATACAAAATTCGCGAGAGCGTTTGGAATATCACCCCTGGGTGCAAATAGGGAAATAATGAGGACTAGAATGAAACAAATAGTAGTTTAGCCGGATACCTATTCGGCGAGGTCGATATCCTTAATAATAAACAGTTAGGCTAAATTTATCTATCTAGTTTTTATTTATATCTTCCTATATTTATCGACAATGTTCAGGTAAAAGGTGGTAACCCACAAAAGTAAAATTTCACAGGATGACCAAGAAACAGTTAAAACACCCCGGTACTCAAATTTCTCTCATATAGTTAAAAACATAACTTTAATGGGCATAAAATAAAAAGTGGTTAAAATATTTTCATGATATTTTTAATGATCACTTATCAATCAATAATGGTTTCTTTTTTTTTCCCAGACACAATTGATACTAATAAATCAATTTAGTGGCATTGATTTTATGAAATTTTCACACATTACTGGGTATTCGCTGGATAGTTACCAGATATCCGTTTCATCTCTAATGATGATGGCTTTATTTGAAAGATAAATATCAGAAGTCATCGTTTCAGATTATCTATGAGATGGAGTAATTTATTATCTGCCATTATCTCAATATTTATATTTTAGGGTTCAGACTCTTACTATGGTACCAGAGGCCAAAGGAGGGTTGTGGCAGAGTGTCCAAACGGAGAAAAAGTTGTTTTCCAATTCTCATACGCTGCTGGGAATAATAATGGAACATCCGCAGACGATGGCCAAATTCCTGCCATCATATTTTATACTTAAATTGTGATATTAAGCCGTTTTTATTGTACTGACGCTGAATTATATGAAATATATAATCTAGAATCTTATAACATAAAGTATTAAATAGAGTAGAACTCTTAAATGTTGTTTAATTCAACTGGTTTGCTGGAGATAGTTTTATATTTTGTTGACAAAATAAAGAGAAGGGTAACGACATACCCCAAGTACAGTAAAAATGTTTTACTTGCTTTGACGGAATTAACTTCTTTCAATATATTATTATCGTTTTGGTTTTAATTTTATTAGGTTTATATTATTCATATTTAAAGCATTAACTTTGTGGTCAAACATTTATTATGTTTTTATTATATTTATTTATATCAATTAGTATAACTTTTACCAATGCTTTAAACCTTACATAATGTACTATGTGAATACTATTAGACTTGTTCTCTTCCTTCTCATTCGGGATTTAAACAATTTTTTAAAATATACTTCGCTTCTTGTCGACTTATTTTATAAAGTTTCGACAACTTTGTGATGTAAAAGAATGAAAATGATTTAAGACTGCATTTTGACAAGGTAATAATAAATTGGATTGATTGCGCATTTGATATTATGGTCACAAAATAAACCAATTAATTTTAAATCAATACAATATTATATTTACATTCTATTCTATAATAATATGAATAATACATAATATAATATTTCTATGAATTTGATTTATTTCTGGACAATTACTTTATATTATTTATATTTATAAGAAAATAAATGTGTGAAACTTTGCAGTAAATACGCCTGCCAGTACTATGAGCCCATTGGAGGTGAAGTGAATCAACTGACAGAATGGCCAAATTTTTGTGTTCAAAGTTTCAACTTTGAGCTTTTTGCAATTTTTTTTAGTAAACTGTTTTGATATTTTAAATTAACATTGATGTTTTGTACATAAAGAACTAAGAAAAAGGGTTTTTGGATTACAGAAATGTAATACATATAAGCTATGAGTTGACTTCACTTTTAAAATGTCAGTTAGTTTACTTTACCTGCGATGGGCTCATATATAAAATATGAGTATCATTTTTAAATATTAGGAATATAATATATATTTATGTTACATAGATTTCAGCTTTGATTATCTATGTACACCTCTCAAATATTGTTCAAATGAAATATTTTGTTTTGCCAAGGACTTAATCAGTATTTAGTATGTGTGTTTATTTATGTTTCACTGTTTTATAATGTATGTATATGCATTATTTGCAAACCATTTTAATACAATAGTTGTAGGGGTGTGCGTAAACTATTTGTAAATTCCTTACCTATAATGTTTTCATACATCATGTCTGCGTGTGATATGTAGATTCAAATTGTGATTCTTCTCCTTTTCCTCAACTCCCTTTTAATTATATAAGATCGTGATTAAATCATAATAATGAATTTGGATTTTATTAATCTGTGGTTGTATGTATATTTATATCAAAGAAATATTATTTACATGTTCAATAAAGAATATTATTAAGAATATATTGTTTTTTTTAATGAAGTTGTTTTACAAACAAATAAAATTTATTATTTTTATAATAATATTCAAATACAACTTTTTCTTGGAATCCTACTAATCCTCAGAGCTATGATCAGTGCAGTGCGCCCATGTTATGTAAAAACTGTTACAGCTGTTTTTATTATTTTATGTTTATGACCTGAGAAACAATGCTGTCATAAATAAGTTCTATACAGGGTGTTCATTAAACCCTGTCACATCCGAAACCACGATGATCAGTATGAGCAAGAATACATATTAATATATATAATATAATAATACATATACACAAAAATTTTTTGAACGAATAAAATTTTAAAAAAAGGAAATGGTTGCTTACTTCTGCAGGGGAGAAATGAGGAGGGAGAGGGGGGAATCTGATACTGCGCCGCGCTCCCCTCACTTCTCCCCTGCAGAAGTATGCAACCATTTGTTTTTTGTAATATTTTATTTAAAAAAAAATTCTTTGTTCTAAATATTTTTTTAAATATGCTTATATGTCTTCTTCCCCATACTGATCACTGTGGTTTCGGATGTGACAGGGTTTAAAGAACACCTGTATATACGTATGTGTAGGACTCACCTGAAAACGAACACCCACTGTCATCTGGCCTACTATCGTCTTAAAAACAGTGCAGAACTCGAATCATACATTTCCTGTGTGTAAACAATGGATTGTCAAAACATCCAAATTACCGATGACAAATTGCTGACAACGCACAGATATGAAATTGCTGACAGCCACGGAAATGGTATGCGACCTCAGGTCCCCACTAGAAAGTGAAGTGAACACTGGGCAATCGCTATATATAAGTGGTAGCATCCTTAGTTACACAGTCAGTACTCAGCCAATCAGTTAGTTACTCAGGTAAAACGTTTACGCTGATACCCATTTACCCAGTTTTTTTATTTTTTTATAAAAATAAATATTTGCGTTCTTACAATTTACCCAAATACTTCAATTTTGGGGCCATTTTCAGCCAGTTGTAAATAACTCACTATCAGAAAATGTGAACCAAGTTGATTTGTGACTCTGCGACACTAGCCACGGGACCACAACCCGGTTCAAATATGTAATAAATCTTACGTCAAAGCATATCATCGTTTTCTTCTGTCAATTTCCAACTGGGACAGAAACTCCCATGCATCCACATGTATAATTCTAACATATCGTCTGACTAACTTGCAAAACTCCAATCTCCAAAAATAAAAAATTTACCAAAGGGTGAAAAAAACAGTATAATTTCAAAAAATTATATTGTTTTTCACCCTCGTGTAAAATTTGTTTTTTTTGAGATTGGAGTTTTGCAAGTTAGTCGGACGATATATATTATTTTTATTCAGCTCCCATGGATTCGGACCATTGATTATACTTTACCGATAAAAGTTTTGCTGTCGGTTTTATTTTAAATATCGACAATTCTAAATCCTGATGATGTATGACATGTTTTGCATTTGATGATTTTCCTGTTGAAATAAAATCTAAATTACTAAGTATCTGTCACAAAAATCATGTAAATTATGTTCTGAATTAATTGCCGAGATAATATTTTATAACTCATATTTCAACTATGGTGATCCTAGAGTTTGCGAATTGGATGAACAGTATTATATGAAATATTTATTTCTTTACGCCAGATGGGCATTTTTTACATTATATTGACTAATTAAACGTATCGACATTTATGAGTATCTATATAGGTATACAGAAAATACAATATATAAGAAAGCGCCATTTTTTGTAAGTAATCGATGAGAAAAATTTAAAACAATAGACTTAATCTGTATTTATATTTTATATATTTTTAAGTCACTGCATCAGATGTACACACACATCAGCTTAATGGTGCTAGAGTACTTAATAATTAATAATTACATATTATTACCTGTCACATTAATCTCATCTAAATATTTTCTGACTGATATCATTGCAGCCTCCTTACAGATTACTCGAATGTCTGAACCAGAATATCCCTCTGTGATTTCTGATAAAATGCTAAAGTTTATAGACGATGTATTGTATTCGGAGTTTTCCAAAAACATCTTAAACATTCTTTCCCGGGAGTCTAAATCGGGTAACGGGATGTAAATTCTTTTTTCTAATCTTCGTAAAATTGCTGGATCTATCTCCCTGAAATATAGTCACACAATTAGGCTCATCAGAATGCTAACAATGAATGGAATTTAAGAAAATCAAGGTATATTATTGATAGTATTTTTTACTTAGAATCAGTTTTAAAAATTCACAAATTCAGAGTAGAATGAAACTCAATCAACACGATATGGATTCACAATGATACAACATTTAGGAAAAAGCCAAAGTGAAATTCAAATTCCTTCTAGCACAATCATTTTTCTTCCCTCACCCCTTACAACTTTTTCTTTATTATTGATCATTAACTTGATCATAACATTCGAAAACATAACATCAATTTTTGTAATATTTAAAAGGTACCTAACTATTTGCGGCAACAAATACAATATAATGTACCTAAGTAGTGACCAATTCGTAATTTCATTTCTTGAAATATGATAACCATAAGATAATTTTCAAAAAAACATGCTTCTTTCTAACGGTTTATTTTACATATTTCTGCTTTTTATTAATATTATAACAATATGGGCACTATAAAATTAGTTTACAATAGTACTTACCATGGCAGATTGGATGTAGCTAGAAATAGTACATTTTCACAAGTTTTCCCTAATCCGTCGAGTTCAATTAGAATTTCGCTTTTAAGCCTCCTCGAGGCTTCATGTTCTGTTGAGTTATCTCTTTTTGAAGCTAAGGCTTCAAATTCGTCAACAAATATTATAGAGGGTGCTGAGTATCTAGCTAAATCAAATAATATCTGCAAAAATGTTAGACTTATTATTATGGACATGACAAGGACATTTTGGTTATTTAAAGCGAATTTCATTAATAACTTTGAAATGATTTGCAAATTAAAATAATGAATACATAGAATTTATGACGAGATTTGCTTCTCACGATTTCCTAAAAATTTCCAATGAAACATTTTATTTTTTACACAGGTCTAATGGTGATTTCAATAAATTTCAGAAAACACTTAAAGATTTTTAAAAACTTATTCAAAGTTCAATCAACGACAGTGCCAAATGAAAACTAAAATCAATTCTTACTTTTATATTCTTTTCTGATTCCCCTCGCCACTTACTAAGAATTAGACTGGCAGATATATTAAAGAAAGTTCTGTGGAATTCGCTAGCAAGTGCTTTGGCCAGTAATGTTTTTCCACTTCCAGGGGGCCCATATAGCAGTATTCCTCTCCAAGGAGCCACCAACCCTTGAAATAGGTTTGGATACCTAAGAGGCAATATTGCGGCCTCCCTTAGAGATTTTTTTGCATTTTCTAAACCCTTTATATCTTTCCATAGCACTCCAGAATGTCTACATCTTGTTGTTTGATATATTGCTTCGGCAACATCTTTGAATTCAGATGATAAATCCAACACAAATTTGCTAAACGGTTTTGTCTCAATTGTACTTTCGTAGTAATTGCAGTCATTCGACGTTTCATTGTTTCCATCACCCTGAAATTATTATAACTTCAAAGACCTATAAATTTAAGAAAGATGGATCCTACGATTATTTCTTTAAAGTTTTATGCATTTTTTTATAAATAATATAATGTTGAAAAGGTCGCACGGATGGTACTTTAGTTTTATTTATAACATTTTTATTATAATGTGGCGCACGAAAAATAAAAAAATGGGAGCGTTTTTTTAATCTTTCATGGCGTTTAATAATTTAACATTAAGTTGAAACTAACTTTAAAACAACATTACTTTATATGTGATGATCTTTAGCAGTGTTTTCATCGTTTAATTTCAGTTTGCATTTCACTACCCAGTATTACGAAAACCTCATTAGAATCATGCGGGCATAGAATTAAGATAATTATTCCATTACAGTTTCTAGTGAGAAAGTTTATGGGAATCAAAAATATATTATTTTCTCTTAAAAGATAAACGTGTTTTGGTTCTGGTTATGCAAAATATATCGGAAGTCGGATGGCAGAAAGGACCATCTGTATTTTTGTCTATATTTTAGTTTTCAAAAGTTTTAATTCAGTAAATACACGCAGAATTTTTTTTTTAATCAGCGTCATTTAGAATGGTAATTTATTGTTCAAAAGCAATACTAAAATATTTAAGTTTGTGGATTAAAGTCTTGAAATTGAGACGTATTTCAGCTCTCCTGAACATTTTTGAAAATTACAGATGGTCCCTTCTGCCATCTGACTACCGATATCTTTTTTAGACCAAGAACTGAATTTTTAAAAATATGATTTGAACAGAAATATTCAATTTTGCGAATCACAAAATTTAAATGTGTATTAGTTACCAGATTACATGAGGAAGTTCAGTGTCTTTTTATTATTTTTTTATTTGTTAATAGATTATTCAACTAAGCCAAAATTTAAAAAAAAAAAATCAGATATCGTATTATCAGCGCTGAGATTTTTTAAATGTATGCATTTTAAAATAACTCCGCGTGTGAAGTCAGAGGTTCTCATATAAAAATCGGAAGAACTGACATATGGTTCGTTTGGGATAAGCAAACCGGATATCCTTCACAGCTCTCATATCATTGGTTGGTTCATATGAACCAGTGACGTCGTTGAAATTGGTGCTTTTTAAAAAAAATGTTTTTAATTATTTTTTCGTACATATTCTAGAAACTTTGCAGTAAAATTTAATGCTCTAATTTTTACCGCAACGAGTGGAGGCGTATAAAAAAAAAAAAAAAAAAAAAATTACCGCGCCCAAGAAAAAAAAAATGTATCCAATTTCAGGTAGCGATGAAGTTCCTCATTGGCGTATCTACCTATTTACAAAATAATATTCGTAAAAATGGCATCTATCTGGATAATAATGTGAACATAATTTATTCGCGTTAACAATAAAAAGCCTTGGAATTACCCTATCTTTCAATTTCGTAACGATGATAGCCTCCCCCTTTGAACCGTCTTCACTTTTTGCCAGATCTTTATTTTTGTCTTTTAGTTTTTGAGGTTTAAATTTATTTTTCTTAGTCTCCACATTTGTTCCCTTTAACGCTTCTCCGTCGGCTTCCTTATTTTTCTTGCATATCAGCGGGTTTTTATTAAATTTGATGAAATAGTAATTGGAATAGTCTTGTAATATAATATCCAAGTCCATATTGTCGCAAACTTGATATTCATTTGTGAGACGGGCTTCCGATATAAGATTATCAGCAGTTTCAAAAAGACCTTCATCTCTTAAATGATTTAATATCAAATATAATATATTTCGTTTTCTTATTTTATTAGAATTCTCCTTCTGAAATAGGTGGTTCAAAAAATATTAGCTATTAAAAATTTATTTGCAGTACTATATTTAACTAACAATTTTTGAGACATAAGTCCCAACTCCGGGGGACCAAAGTCCTGCGTTGAGTTGGGACAATTATTGCCCTTTTAAAATTAAGAATAGCCTCAGAGTAATAATGGGTAACCTAGAAAGAAGCCCTTATCACTATGTTTCATAGAACGCAAGCAATGTTGGTTTTTTGGTTAGCAACCAATTGGTGGCCATTTTGTTTTATTTGACAACATAAACATAACGGTTCGATCGGATGCTTTTGTAGCTGTGCTTGGCTTCGTTTGTAAAGAAGTTAGATATTTACGTTATAATAAATAAAAATTGACTATGGTGAATTGCAGTATGTTTGATTGCAGCAGTAGGAGCGTCAAAGGTGTTAAAGGAGTCAGTTTTTATAGGTAACTGATTCCGAATATTTTTCCATGATTTACATTGATTTTTGGCATTTATTATTCCGACACGTGTATTATGTTGCTTAAAAATTTTCCTTAATCAGCACATTTACTTCAGATACTATTTTTTCTCAATTTAAGAGATAAATTTGTGAATAAAGTGTGTTTACTATTGATAATAAATAAATAAATAAATAATGACAGTTGATTATGGGCAATAATGTCCGGGCCGCACTAGGCATCCATGTAGAGTAGAGGCCGATTAAAGTTTTACTCAAAAATAGCAACGTTAATCTAGAAATCGTATCTAAAATGAGGTGTCCAAATTTCAGGCCGCTACGACTCGCCATTTCGAAGATGTGATGGACAAACAAACAAACTCAACACAGGACTTTGGTTCAATGGAGTTGGGATTTATGTCTCAATAAATATAACATAAATATATTGTGAATAAAATGAATAAATAAATAAAAAAATAAACACAAACATGTATTTTCAGTTTTATAAAATAAATATAGGCTAATTATAGAAAAATAGATTGGAATAACCCTGCAATGATAAATACACAGGTACATATTTAAAAGTAATTACAATGCAAATTAATATCCATTGGGCAATTCTCGACCTGAGTACGGCCTATTGTTTTGCTGCGAACTATAGCTAACTTAATACCCAATAGTCATATAATGGTTTTCCTACGTTTGGGCTCCTCTCGAGGTTACGCATTATTACTCTGAGAGTGTAACACAATTTAAATGTCCCTTTTAAAATAAAAAAAATAGCACAAAAAACGAAAGTAATATTAAAATAACACCAATTGTATCCAGTTAAACATGTTTTATTAATGAAAAACTAAAATAAGTGTTTAAGTTCGTTCAATCAAAAATGTTTCAATATTACGTAGAACACGTTTTGAAAGCTTGACAGGGGAACAATAATCAAAATGGGAGATATTGATACTGTCGGATTTTTTTGCTGTCTCCATAATGGGTAGCGTGTTTCCTACCACACATAACATTGCGGGTTCGATTCCCTGTAGGGTGTACATTAAATATTTATTTAAAAATCTGTTTTTACATTGCAATGTTTCATGGTCGCTGGATTTGCTCCTGAATATTAAAACAAATAAAACAAACATAGGTAGATAGAGTATCATCGGGAAACGTTTGGATTTTATAAAAATGTTTTGTTTTTGAAATTATTTTTGGATATATATTGTTTATTAGTTAAGTTATAACAAGGTATTCAAATTTTATTCGTACAACTATACAAACAAATACATGACATTACAAAGAATGACCGAGATACGCCGGTATTAGTGTACTAACGCTAAATGTGAATACAGGAATGATGATGATGATGATGACTCGTACGTCAAATAACAATATCAAAGGTACCTACGTAATTTTTAGAGAAATATTGTTAATTTGGTTTGATTTTAAATATCGAATGTTTCTTTTTTTATAAATAATCTTTTGCACTGACGTATAAATTATGCGCATTGAAACCAGATTAAAACATTTGGGAAAAATATTTTAAATCGCAATGCGTATTACGTATATTCAACCATCTTAATACTCGTAATTTATTTAATTTCATAGATCGATTCGGGCGAGTTTTCTCTAAATTATGAAGAAAAAATATTTGAAAAATAACGTATTAATAGTTATCTGACAGATTTTTGTTTCGGTGCAATTTGAAATTTACCTACCGTATATTATAATTATATGGTTCATTTACTAGTAAGTCTGATCTTATATATGGTTCTGATTTATAGGAATCATCGACTATTTAACTTTTAATGTCTAGGTATGTAGATTAATTTAATGTTGTATGTTACTTACATCCTTTCGTATATTACACGTTCCGAAAGATAATTCAAGGGTCATCTTTAACAATGTTTCACTAAACAAATCGTATTTATAAATCTTATCTAATATTCACCAATATCTGTGGTTTGATCAACTCCCTTATAACATTTTTTGTGTCTGTCTGTTGCCATGGAAATATTAAATTTGTTCAGTCATACCTAATAGAAGGGGTGTGTTTCATTAAGCAAGGATTGGAGATTAAACTTTTGTCGGGGTAGGAATTTTATATCGTTTCGTTTATTGATTTTCATTTATTAAGATTGGTCTCATGTCGAATCATGTTTGTAATAAGTTCCTACCTGTGGCGTGTTAATACTAGTCACGCATAGGCGTGCTATTTAATGGGCAAACATGATTATAATATTATAATGTAAATATAAAATTTCACGAAGCAAATATATACAATAATAAGGTAGAAGCCTACCTACTCTCTTTTTTAGGCTACAGTATTCATTTTGTACCTAACCTATAGGTACGGGTAATGTAATACTTATATCACTCTGCGTAAATACTATAAATATTTTTTATTGATGATTTTTTAAATAATATTTTACGATCTACCGATCCGTGCATCACGTAAGGCTGAGACTAGCATTATCGAAAAAATCAAGAAAGGGGCGCTGCGGCGTTGGTTTAGACACGTAAAGCGAATGGACAGCGATATAACGGCTAAAAGGATTACGATGTGAATGTTGATGGATGCAGAAAACAAGGAACACCGAGAAAGACATGCCACGACCAAATCCAAAAAAATAATTGAAGATGGAAATGTCAAAAGTCAGAATAGACGGCGTGCACGCATGATAATGAATATTCGTGAATATAGGGAAGCGAGGTTTGTACGCAAAGACAAAGTGATATGGCATTCAATCCTCTCTGTCTATCTATACGGGGAAACGGCGTGATGGTATGTTGTTGTTTTAATTTATTTTTTGCCTTTTAAAATAAATATTACAAATAATAAAAATATACTGACATAATAACAAAAAAAAACCGACAAAGGCATGGCATGCATTTTTTTCTCCATATAATGCTACTGATATAATACGAGAGGTTTTACCAAGCTAGTAGAGCTCGGTGCATCGACGAATATGTGGTAGAGATGCAATGCACCTTATGAATGTTTCTAAAATACAATATTGACTACAAATGTTTTATGTCTTTAAATTCATAACATTAAATCTTCGTAAAAGTGTTAATTATCATTGGTAAATTAATATTATTTTATTATTATCCAAATGGGTAGTTTCCATTCATAATTTATTGCACAAGTGTAATAAAAACGCAGAAATTCTAAAATATTATGCGCCTTTTACGTCAGATCCTAATTTACAAACATTTAATGTTATATTATTTGAGCGATAGATATTTATTATTGATTTTATAATAATGTGCAACAGGTCAGAAAACAGATTAGTTTTAATCTAGTTTAGATAATATTATTGCCGATGAATTGCAACCAATAAGAACTTATAATATTTTTCTAGTATAAACTGACCTTTAATTATTTTATAAACATATATCTTCTATGAATACAAATTTAATAGGAACCCTTTTAGACAGAAAATTGTAAGCGTTTGAACTCATTTTCAACATTTTCACCGTAACCATAAAATCTTATTTTTAAACGTAGGAAACAATTCGCTAACGCCGTGATCCAATTTGAAAATGAAACATTATATTTATTATATTTAATGAGCAATTTTTTTAGTATGTCCAAATGTTTGTAGACATGCTAGATTTCCTCCCTAGGGAATTATTAAGATTTACATTTATTGCAACAATGAGGGAAAACATTTTTGAGAAGGGAATATGGAATGACCTGTCGTTGGCAGATTTAAATAGCCGCTTTACGCACTATTCTGCCCATGTTTAAACATCTACATTTCCTGAACTCTTCCATCTGTTAACTTTTGTGAAGTAAAAGAGCTGAAAGCTTTAAAGGACATGAGATTTATATGGCGGAATTTTTTCAACAGCGGAATTACAACCACAACCCGGTTATATAAATCCTTGCTTTAGTTTTTACTAATTATAATAATGACATTACTCTTACCTCTAGTTAAAAACATTAAAAAATATTTTTGTTTTTTCCTCTTATTATTAAGCCTCTTATTAAGGTAGGAGTTTTTTATTATCGCGAAGAAGGGTATGCATGACAGGATGACGTATGAATATGGAAGAACCTAAAAATATGTCAGGGAAGACGCGTGTATCGTTCCATCCTTTCTGACTACTAGTAATTCTTACACCCGTGATATAATCAATAAATAAACACTTGTGTTAAATACATTGGACTCATAGGAACTTGAAAAGAAAATACTGCCAACGTAGGTACGTCGGTAGGTACCGACTCTATCTTAATTATAAGTAAATAGAGAGGATTATTAGGGTAATATCTGCTTGCTTTTTTTATTACAATTGATAAGATTATCATAAGGAAGAGCTTTTATAAGGGATTAAAATATAACTAAATGTGAGATCAGTGTGAACGGAGATATTCTGAATCAGGTAGAAGAATTTGTGTACCAGGGAAGTATGTTTAATGGAAATAATGTAAAAGATGTTGAAAGGAGGCTGAGTGCCGGAAACAGGGTGAGCGGTGCATTGAAGTCTACCTTGGTAAACAAATGTTTGTTGCAGGAGGCAAAACTATCAGTTTACAATGGAGTTCTGGGAGCGAAGTAAGGAATTGGAAAAATAATCAAAGTAGGTTGAATGCTCTCGAAGTGTAATTTCTCGGGTGAATGTGTGGTAAACGGTGTGAAAAACAATGTATGATGGGTGCACAAATGTCGAGATTCGTGCACCATGTAAGGCTGAGACAAGCATTATCGAAAACATCAAGAAAGGGGTGCTGCGTTGGTTGGACATGTAGAGCGAACGGACAGCGGAAGAACGGCTTAAAGGATCTACGATGCGAATCTTGATGGATCCAGTAAATGAAAAAGACTGAGAAAGACATGGCACTTTCAAATCTAACAAATATTTCAAAAGGAACATCTTTGGAGTAAGAACAATCAACGTGCGTGAATGAGAAGATGTATGAATGCAGAGGAAGTGAGGTGTGTATGCAAAGACAGAGTGATATGGCGTTCTATACTCTCTGCCTATCACTACGCGGAAAAGGTGTGATGGTTTGTTTGTTTGAATAAAATACGCAAGTAAATAGAAGGCATACATTTAATTATAAAATGAGTTTATTTTCAGCGGATTTAGGTTAATTTTTATGTTATATACAAACATACAACGTACTCATATAATAGGTAACAGTTCTTTAATGTAAGCTCTATAGCGACCTTTAACTTATCATTCCCTTTCCGCACATAATGGTACATAAGGCACTGCATTGGTACACCAATCGCAGCGTATCTTGATATTTTTTTATTTCATAAAGGTAAGATAATCAGTCTTACGCTTCAGGTACCAGTTTAGGGACTATAAAATACTCTAGTATGAAAACACTCACTTAATAAATATTTCACATCAACCATGTCGAAAATCGAACCCGAGACCCTTTGCATGGTAGGTAAACGCGCTGACCAATTATACCACGAGGCCGACAATAATAGAATTACAAAAATATAAATATGAAAGGTATCGGAAATTCCAACTATAGCCAACAGATCACAAAGTCAGTCTAGTTTTTATTTTTTATAGGCCTTGTCATAAAATTGGTATAAAGCTACGCCTTGGCATAGTGGTAGAATACGGTTAGGAATACCATGCTTATTGTAGTATGTTTAAAGTATGGTTTTTCTATCCTTATTTTACTACTACTCCTAGGCGTAACTTTAAACCAAGCTAAGGCCCAATATTAGACAACAATAACTAATTATTTACATCGACAACAATCCAATATATTATCTAATTTTTCACTCGAGTACAGTCGAACGTAATCCGACACATCTCGACTGCAGGTTTCGGCTGAAACTAGTTTTGTTGTCCAAAACTGGCCGAAAGCGAAATCGAATCTTCGGTCGGCCACTACTAGTTAATGCTTACACCAGCTTACACCCATGATGTAATCAATAAATGAACACTTATGTTTAACACATTGCCTACATCATGGGAAATATATTATTATTTTTTACTACTTATGTAACTACTGATTCTGCCTCATTGTTTTAAGTATGTCCAAATGCTTATACAGGTTGGATTTCCTCCCTAGGGAACTTTAAATTTGTTGCAACAGAGAGGGAAAACATTTTTAGAAGATTTAAGGAAATGTGGATTTTAAAACGTTGACAGAATGGTGAAGTAACACAGTGTAAGTGGCCACTTAAACCAACCAATGATAGGTCATAAACCCTGTAAATGCCTAGACTCAAAATTCCCTATTCTCTTCTCAAAAATGTTTTCCCTCTCTGTTGCGACAAATTAAGATCTAAATAACTCCCTGGGGAAGAAATCCAGCCTGTCTACAAACATTTGTACATTCTCAAAGTATTCTTGACATAATATACATTTTTTTAAATAAATATATGGTACATCAATATGATAAACATGCGCAGTAAATGCAAACGTTTGGTTTATCATGTTTATAATATTTGTGGTGGATTACGTTAAAAAAAAAAAAAATTCAAAAGGTGGTCATATATTTGAAAAATCGTCAAGGAGCTTCACACTCAAATCCCTTCCACTAAGGAAAATCCAGTCCTTAACTCATCTCTTGAAAATGGTGTCTGTCCTTGAGAGCTCAATATGCTCATTCAAAATATTGAACACTCGGTGCGATAAAGGAGAGGTATCTTTTAGCAAAGGTCGTACGGGTTTATGATGATGACGAACTGATGATAATACCTTACCGGGAATCGAACCCGGGATCTCAAACATGTTAGCCAAATGCGCTAAGCACAACACCAAGAAGTGTAATGTATTACGAGTATGTAGTTAAATGGCGATATAAATAAAGTCTAGCGTATCCAATTCTGTATGTTTTAAAATGTAAGTTTTCCTTAAATTATGCATAATTAATTAAATTATAAAGTATTTCAAAAAGTAAATTAAATTATAAAGTATTTGAGAAAGAATTTTTCTCTGTGTACATGTGGATGAAAAATACAGCTCTGTGTAAAATAGAACCAAATCCCTGGATGGGTGTTTTCAACCCGATGGCTGCACTCCTGGTAAAAATCGTAATAAAATATAAAAAAATCCTGAATAAGAAAATCGAGTTGCGACAAGTCCGCCTCATTGTAAAGTGGTTATCGCGTTCGTCTACCATTCTTGAATTCTTGGATTCGTTCGACCTGGCATGGTAAACGTGAAATATTGACAAAATAAATAGAACAACTTTGTTTTTAACCACTAATTTTTATTTTTCACCGACCGGTTTCAAAGCAAACAAGCTTCTTTCGGTGAAAAATAAAAATTAGTGGTTAAAAACATAGTTGTTCTATTTATTTTATTATGATGAATAACCACAAAGTTAGTGCTTCAAATATAAACTTTATATGTGAAATATTGATTTTAAAGGTTGTTCAAACTAAAATATTATGTTGTTCTAAGACTGGTCCCTGAAGCGTAAGACTTATCACCTTACCTTCACGTAACAGATGCTCGAGATACGTTACATTTGGTTTATCAATGTGGTGCCCTATCCACCGCTGGATGCGGAAAAGGAAATAATGGGATGATCTATAAAGTAAGATTTTTTAAAATTAACTTCACCAACTCGTGTCATATCGCATTGGTGTAAATTTGATTTTATTTTCTGTTTCGTGATAATAATTTAATAAATAATATTATGTATTATAAATCACTCTAATACAATATTAAGGATTCATGGCTAATATAGCACGTTGTAAAATGAGTCTTCCAATATGCGTGCCAAGAGCCAAGTTTTCTAGCAAAGTGAATATATGTTAGTGCCCTAACAAATAACAAAATCCCCTTTATACCCCTTGTCTGGTGGGAATTGGGGAATCATAAGGTGGTGGGTGGCGGGTGTAAGGCACTAGGCCAGTGGTTATACCGCAGTGTGATACCGGAGACTTGTCATATCCGGCTAAAACTTTTCCCGACAATTCGTTAAATTTAGTTTCCTTTTAATATGGGAAAAATATTCCTTAAATGCTGTAACAAAAATTAAATGCTTTGACTTCCGTATTCCCTTCCTAAAACAGTTCTCCATTTCTGTTACAATACTTTTTTTTTTTTTAAGAAAAGAAATATTTGCTTTCTTATGATTTACCCAAATATTTAATTTTGAGGGCCATTTTCAACGAGTTGTAAATAACTCATTATTAGAAAATGGAATCTGGGTTCTATTATCATTTGTATAGGCAGGCAGCCTTTGCTGGTGCGCCTAAAACTAGGCTTGGCAATTTATTCCTGTCTGAAATCATCCTGCTGAAAAAGTTTATCTTGGGATCGAGGTGGAATTGGGGACGATAGCGCTTCCAGTTATGACCTTGTAAATTGGTGTTTTTCACCACAACACCCGAAGCAAAGGGACTTGATAGAAACACATAAGATACTAAATTATTACTATGACTGTTTCCAGCATGAGACGTATAAATTAAATCCAGTACTTGTTATTCAGTACTTCCAGTAGAAATATTCAAAATATTATTGATATTTATCATTGCTATTGAATTGGTGTATTAAATTCAACGTTTATCAATTTTTTGTATCGTGATTGTAAGGTCGCTACAAGTGGCAATCCTTGGATTGGAACTCCTCGGAGCATGAAATATGTAAGTAAAAATAGATTAGCAAACAAGTATTTCTTGTCGAACTTGCTAGGAATCGCATCCAGCCTTATCCATGGCAGATAAAAATACTTACCACTAGACCATTTAATGAACAGTTTCGTCTTTTTGGTGCCTTTTTGCCATAGCGATTAATAAATAGTTTTTCTCAAAAGGGAGGTATTTACCTCAGTATTTCTGTTTTTCAGGACTGGAACTTTAAGCGATTGTTTTACCTTTATAGTGAACTTCTACGCAATAAGAATTAAAATCATTTGGATTCTGATTCTATTTCACACAGACCTATATTCTTTATCCGTTTAGGCACGGACACTGCTCAAATAGTCGATTGAAATGTTTTTCAAAACTTATATTAGTTTAATTTAGAATATAATTTTCGTCTTACGTATCTGGAACGTTTATAACACAAGACTAAGATACCCCTACTTAAACAGCTGTGCAAAGAGGGATACTGTTACTCTCGTTTAGAAATGTTTCATTTTCCTATTGGTTTTCCTTAAATTTCCCCAGTTGGGGTAAGTTCCCATTTCCCAGGGTGTAAGCATCACTGCGCCATTTCTCTGCACCATTCGCCTCTCGGCATCCGCAGAGAGCGAACGTGCGTGGTGCGCTGTGTGTCGTGAGGGGTGCGTGTCGCCATGAGTTATCACGAGCCAGTCTAGCTGTAACAATAAATCATCCATGCGGTGAACGTCGGTTGTGCCTTTCATTTCCATTTGGCTGTTCGGTTCCAAAGTGCTAACATGTCGTTTGGTATATTTTCATTTGCAAGTGTCGTCTTAGTGTTGATCGGTATTGTAGGTAAGTGCGTTTGCCGCATTATTTTCTATACATAAAATAACTGAAACATTTTTTCTCACCTTGCAGACTCCAGAATTTTCTAACTACCTACTACATTAAATTTGCTTTTAATTTTCTCGTCATATTTTCCAACATCGATCTTAAGTTTTTTTCGTGAACTTTTTGCATCAAAAGTTACAAAGTACTTCTTAAGTTCTATGACTTTCGATGAATTTTAAAAATAATAAATAGCTAATCTTTGAAGTTTTAAAAATAAAATTCTCGTTTTTTTAGTCACCTTAAATGTATTTTTTATAGTAAAAATAACGAGTTTTTTTAGTAATCATGAAAATATAAATACATAAAATAACCGTAAACATAAAGTGCTAATATTAAAAAAAACTCAATCCGTCCAATTCACTTTTCGTGGTCGTATACTTACTTTACCAAAAAAAATTTAGTATTTTCAAATGTGTAGAACTGATCACCGATTGAGACATGTTGCATTTAGTTTGCCAATTCAGTGTCCTATGCACCATAGGGGTATTATCATTATGATGATGATTAATTATTTTTTTGCCGTATTTTTGGATTAAATAAAGCTTCATTACAATAACGTTGATCCTTGACACAAACAATATTACTTATTGTTTTATTAAATTGATACCTATAGAAATGAATGTAAATATCTTTGAAAGTTCATCTAAACTGAATATCATTAAAAATCACGATATGTTTGTGAAAAATAATCGGGTTGTAGCCCCGTGGTAGTGTCAGGACTCACAAATCAGAGTTCTGAGGTTCGAACCCTGCTCCACCATAACTCGACTTCTATTACCTATCTAGAAGCTAGTCGTTAATATACGCATGACGACTTGTTAGAATTGCCCGGAAATTGAAATATGTGGGTAAATCATAAAAATGCTAATATTTTACTATGGAAAAAATTCCCTCGAAGGATCATCTCTCCCAAATATCTCTCATGTTGATTTCTTCGTAAGATTTATTTATATGATGACGATCTTATAAAACAAGGGGACTGGATCATAAAAATAAACAAATAATTACGATGAACATCTATATCTCGTGTACTGCTTTTTGTCTGCGTTCCTCTTCCTTCAAAAAAGCATCCAAACGGTTTTTGAACTGGTGGCCCGAAATAAAATAGACAACTGGACACGGCAATTTATTCCAGTCTGAAACCACCCTGCTGGAAAGGAAGTTTTTCTTGTGATTGAAGTGGAATTGAGGAGGATAGAACTTCCAGTTATGACACTGTAAATTTAACTGATACACCATTGATTGCAGAGGACAGTCATAGTAATCATTGAGTATCTTATACATTTCTATTAAGTCCCCTCTCTTCCACCGTTCTTCAAATGATGTAAGTCCTAGTGCTTTTAATTTGCCGTGATAGGGCATCCTTTTTAGTAATTTTGGAATTTTTGTAGCACAACTTTGGACTTTTTCCAGTAGCTCGATGTCTTTAGTGAAGTAGGGACTACATTCTTGATATCCATACTCCAATAAAGGTCTTACATGGGTCTTGTATACTTAAACAAATATCCCTGGAGTAATATTTTGGAATGCCTTCTTAATCAAATAAATTTATATTCGTATTATTATTTATTATAGGAGTTTAAACGTTAATACGGTTTCTCGGGCTTTGTTTGACATGTGTCGTCCATTAAATACATATAAATCTCAGAAAACGAAAGAAAAAACTTCTTAAGCGCAATTTCTTTTCGATGTTGCGATTGAAAATGTAAAACCTGGAATGATCAGTTTGATGTAACCTGGAATGATCAGTTTGATCATGTCAAATCTAAAATTGCGCCAATTGCTGGAATCCTGTATAGACTTCAGAACATGCTTCCAACAACACGTCTTCGGGCCGTATATTTTGCCATGTTTCACTCTCATCTATCCTATCTTACCTGTGTCTGGGGATTTGCGACGAAAAAGAGGATTGCGGAAATACAGGTTCTACAAAATAGAGCTATAAGAAATGTATTTTGTTTTCCAAGAGATGAAAACATAAAAGAGATATATTCCGAGACAAATATAATTCCTTTTAGCATTTTACCTTCATATGAAATAACTAACACTTTTTTACAAATATTGGAACATAAATTAAACTTAAATTTAGCGCTTACATTCAACAGGGATATACATAACCATCGCGATCTCATAACTGTCTACATTTACTCCCTGTACACTCCTCTAAATTCGGATTGAGATCACTCCTCTACATTGCCTCTACTCAATATAACCTCCTGCCTATTCACCTTAAATCAATTTCTTACCAGTCTACGAATGGAAATCAAATAACACTGAAAAATCATTTCCTTAAATTATTTCTCGATAACCCTTGACCTATGTAAGTTAATGTTAAATAATATATTATAATTTGTTTTTAAAAAGATCTCCGAGATATGTCCATTTTTGTTTTAATTATGTTCAACTAAATGTATTTTTATTTTTATCTGATAATCTTTAATTGTATTTATCCCAGAATGAGTTTGCTAACTCATGGGAATACAATTATGTTTTGTACATTTTTGTATTTTGAAATTTAAAAAAAAATGTAATAACGCTCGGGCGGCCTCCATAGTGAGGCCATGACGCTTGCCCTATGCACGGGGGATCTGAATCGATTTCTAGGAAGACTATCTTGATTATATTCTGTAAGTTTTTTTAATTGTGCCTTTTAATATTTAAAAAAAACACTCAACAAAGTAATGAGAATACGGGACTATTTGAATAAAAAATAGTATAAATAAAAGTAATCTTCGTTCGTAATAAACATGCCGTATCCGCACCTGATGGTACATAGGGAACTGCGTTGGTTCATCAAATATCTACCTAGCTGTAAAATTATTCAGCATATTCTAATGATATGCAGTACCTATAAAACATTATAAGGACATTTCGAATGCGACAGCCTTATAGAAAAAAAACAAAAGATTAGACGCGGTTGGATATTCATGCAATTTGTATTATTATTCACTATGTCTATTGTTTCACCTTATCTACGCGATGGGTGCATACATTATTTTGGACGTTTTTTTTTAGTAGCATTTTCCTCTTAAAGTAATACCATCGTCGAAAATTTTAAATGCTGTAAGAAACAACGTGTGAGAAAAAATTAATAAAAACATTTTTTTTCTTTGTACGATGTTTGTTTCAATCCCTTGCGTGGTTATATCACATGAGTCAATATAGGATACAGAACTTGATATATTTCTTTTATTTTTTTTAAATAATGAAGTCATATTTTCCTATTTCAGGTATAAATTAACTATTTTTTATAAATTATGGAAAATAGATTATTGGACTAAAGGTTAATAACATAATAAGTGCATAAAGGGGTTGCCTTTTAAAATGCATGGCATGTTGGTTTATATTTTTGTACAGCAACTATGGTGAATGTATACACATGTGTGAATGTGGGTTTTTCGTGTTGGTTTAATTGGTGTCTTGACGAAGAGAAGGTTACATCTCGAAACCGGTAGAATTAGAAAAATCGGTTAAAAAAGTTGTTATTTACAAATAAGATAACATTAAATTTACTCAATATACATTCTTAAATAATAAATTAATATTGAAAAACTGTGAGAGTAAATTAACTAGTAGAAAGTAATGTTAATGTTTATTTTTGCATAAAAATGTCTGCCTTAAAACAGGTTGTACCTAGTTAGGCAGACTAGACATGATCCAGATAAATCTATTACCTTAGTGTGTATGTAGTAGATAAAGTAATTGTTATTTTTGTTAATAAACTATGATTATTATTACTATCGGCCTCGTGGTGTAATGGTCAGCGCATTTGCCTACCATGCAAGAGGTCTCGGGTTCGATTCCCGACAGGGTAAATATGAAATATTTATTTAATAGGGTGTTTTCACACTAAAATATTTCATAGTCTCTGGACTGGTACCTGAAGCCTAAGACTGATCATCTTACCTTCATGTAACAAAAATTATTGGTGTACCAATGCAGTTTCCTATGCACCATTAGGTGGGGATAGGGAAAGATGATGATGATGATTATTATTTACTAAAATGTTTGACCATAAAGTTGATGCTTCAAATATTATGTTAAATTGTTGTTTTTAAATACCTGTATTTAAAAATATCTCGTTTTTTGATTAATGTTACGCGACATTACAGAGTTAACCTTCTTTTTTCCATCTTTAACAATTTATACGTCCCTAACAACATTTTAAATATGGTATTTTCAGAAATCTGGAATAACGTTTAAAATATATTAAATACTTACAGGGAATTTTTACGATTCTAATTATGTATAATATTATACATAAAAACTAGTTTTCGTTCATATTTTTTGAGTTTAAAAACGAGCACATACAGAACAGCTCGCAATCATGCCCGCCGAGTGCGCATCTTAATATTGTTTGTCCTATTGAGCGCGAAACATCTTGTTTTCGGGTGATTCAAAATATGCTTATTTTAAACCACTGTTGAAAATTTATCCGACGTTGCAAGGAAAAAATAATACCGTTACCGTCGTTATTTAATGCTTATCTGAAAATTCTAATAAAAAAAGTGAAAAGGCCGTTTACACATAATATTGTCATTATAAAATATCGAAACACAGTTGTTCTTGTTGTCGACTACTTAACGAGCAGCCGTGCTCTCATATTGCCTACATCAAAAGGGGTAGTCGTGAATAAAATATTTCCCCTGCCGAGAACTCTTTGAAGTTTGCCTGCTTTTTATCTACTTTATAGAATATATTAATTTCTATGGAATTATGTTGCTTAACGGTATGAAATATTTTATACGAGGGGTGCCTTTTAAGTTTTTACAAAAACAAATAAATAAATGAAGCAAAATTGTTACAAATCTTTTTTTCTCCTCAATATATTGAAGATGTTATACCTTGAGGACGTGAATTAGAAAATTTTGCAAAAAAACTGCACGTAAATCTGTCAAGCCGTTTTTGAGTTTTTGCGAGACACAACACGGCGATTCATTTTTATAAATATAGATGATCATAAAATAGTATTACAGTAATAAATAAGGCCTGTTGTAGAAAAATACAACGTCATTATTTTTTTAATGTAAGAGCCATACGAGTATGATATATCAAGTCACGTAGACTCATGTGACATCATGCATAGCCGCCACACAATGGTTAAATCTTACAAATTCACAAAAACACATATAACTCAGTGATCCTAATGAGCTAAATAACTAATATTGACAATAACTCAATGCAGAATAACAGGTTATGTGTTTTTTTTTTTATAAATATAATTAGCTTTCGAAATTGTCTTGCAGCAAAGTAGCCATCTTAAAAAACTAACGAATTGGTAAATTTTCTGGTCAATATTGTACTTTTGTTTTCAAATACATTTTGTGACTCCAAGTACTAGGACAGGTTAACTGTTTCAGGTTGTGTCGAGGAAGAATGCGTGGACTTTCAGGGAAACAGTATCGCCCACGGGCTGCTGTACGTGCCGGGACCCGGGGTGTGTTCTCTCTGTGTGTGCTACCACTCCGAGCCCATGTGGTGCAAGGCCATTTACTGTGATGCCCCCTATGTGAGTATTCCCCACACTTCCGGGAAACAGGAAGCAGGAAACAAGAAACACCAGAAACTGCTTTCTACCAAATTTATATATTGAGTGTTAACATAAGTTGTGTCCGCTTTTTTCCAAACGAAGAGAACAAGAGGAGACAACAAAAAAAATACAAATTAGTCAATAATGTATTCTCCTTTAATTAGTCGATAATTCATATCATCTTCACCTTAACTTCATGTAACAGATGACCGAACTGCGCAGCATTTGGTTTCCCAATGCAGTGTCCCATGCACTATCGGTTGTGGAAAGGAGGATGATGATTTATTTATTTTATTAGGTAAACAAACAGTACATACACAAATATTGCCAATTTCTTTGTATATTAGTGTAAGAAACTCATGCACACACCAAAAATTTTTTACACGTAATACAATAATTTAAATTATGTTCAATATAATAAATGTAAAAGAAACGAAATAAAAAAATAATTACATGATAATAAAGTTAAATATCTACTTCTCTCAAAATTTCTATATTTTTTGTCCTAAATTTACATACATGGTCACAAAAAAAAATAATGATAATTTAGAATCAGCTGTAGCATTTGCATTTTCATACCTTCGTAAAATAACAATATAGGACCGTTTTAACAAAATGTAAATTTTTCAGGAGAAAGTTTTTTCATGTTAAAAATAAAAATAAAAAAATTAATTACGATTTTAAATAAAATAAAAATGAGGTTTTATAGAAATATAAAATCCTTACACATGTACTAAAAATCAACAATGCAGAATCAGTAAAATTATTTATAAAAATGTTCTAAATTCACGAATTTTCACAAAAAATAAATATCTACATATTTTTGTGATAGGAATGCATGGGAAATTGATTTATGTTGGGAATTAAATAAGTTTACTTTTGCGTGAAATAATTTTAAACTGATTTTTTAAAAATGATATGTCTGCTGACATATCTAAGTACCTATGTAAATATACACATTTAGGTATTTACCTCCCATATATTTTTTACATACATAATAGCACAAATAAAGTGATAACAAAACATATTTCAAATAATATTATTTTATTATTATTATTTTCTTGGCCGAAATCATGTTTTGTTTGTGATTTTTTTTTGATTTTGAAAAATTTAACACCCCAAAAAAATATGCAGATAAAAAATATGTAGCTTTGTGAAAACTCTATGTAGCGTAGTTATTTCGTTTTGTAAAAATTCACGATATTTGAACCGCTACAACTTCGCATATATATCGTTTTGTTAAACTTTTATTCCACCAATCGATAAAGCTTACACGGAAGAACCCATTTCAATAAAAAAACGCATTTGTTTTTTTTTTTTTAGAAATTTCACATTGTGAAAACGGTCCTCAATCATGACTGATGAAATTGATTTCTTGCAGTTTTGTAAGAAATTTCGTGTTGGAGAGAGATGCTGTGAATTCGAGTGCCTGGACCCTCCCGGGGAAGACTCCCGTTACCAGGAAAGGCTCCGGCTGCGAGCGCAGATCCTGGCAGGAAACTCCTCCGCCACCTCCACCCAGCTGCGAGCCTCCCTCAAACTTCCCGTTGCCATATCTGCACTGTGTGTGGCGATCAACAGGCTAAACTAGACTAGCTATGTAAGTATGGTGTGTCAAATTTATATGTGCTGATTAAAAAGGCAAATTTATAAACAGCTCTAAAATCAATTGAGTAATGTTGCCTTAAATATCGCCTGTGTGATAGATATCGGCATTTATTAAAACAAAACACTTAACTTTTTACCACATAAGAGTGTTTATATTTACACCTGGGCCTCTATGAAGAAAAACCGATAGAAAATGAGAATATTTGCATAAACATTTAACGTATCTTCGTCGGTAACCTATAATTTAACATGTTAAGAAGAAAAAAATGTATGCATATTCTGCTTTTCATACAGAAAATTCAATTTTATTTAGTAGATAAAATTGCATATAAATATTAACTTCCTATTGTAATCGGGGCCCTGGTGATGCGTTATTCAGAATTCCTGAAACTAGTTGTGTTATTTTATATTAAACTCTTATGTGGTAAAAATTACAAAGTGTTTTATCAATAAATTCAAAATGTTTTTCCACCAAGTAAATACTGAAACAATCAATAAGATATCTGCATTTGTAAATGCAGTACCCAAATATTCCAATTTTGCAGCCATTTTCAAATAGCCATAAATTACTGGGCTAGAAATTCGGGATAAATTTTTGGTAGAGCCGTGTGAATCTCGGAACAATATTTCGTAAGTCATCAGAACTACCCCGGGATCACAAGCTGGTTCATTCATAACTAGTATTGTTTAGTAATCATTTTTTATTTAAATAAATTTTAGAAATTTTCAATTACCAGTTTTTTTCATCAGAATAAAAAATCACATTGCATTTCAAAAACTAAATTATTCTCATGGATATAGTGACGTATTATAACAAAGCATTTTTCTAATCAATGTAGAATAATGCATGTTACGTCCTTTCCACGACTGTTTGAACATTTGCAAATGAAATTGTATTTATGGCATTCTGCTTCAAGTCAAAAATAAGACATAATAAAATAAGCATTCAACGCTTACAACTAAATAACATATTGAATCCGCAGATCTAACAAACACAAAAACTGGAAAATCAGCACATAAATTTGATAAGCTATATAAAATATAAATAAAACAATTATTTTAGCGCTTGTGATAATTATTTATTTTATTTTAAAAGCTATTTTTGGTGTGCTTATTTTAACATAATGATAATAATTGAAATTGTACATAGTAAATATTTTATAAAAAAAAAAATATCGATATATATAATTTTGTACAGGCGTGTATAAAATATGTATGGTTGCGTTTTATGTGACCACTGATATTGATATAATATCAAAAAAATAGCTATCAATTTTATCCCCTTTTTCAATATTTCAAATCTACTAGAATTTTTAAAACCCAAATAGAAAAAATCCGTAGGTAGTATTAAATTTAGTAACAAAGTAATTGCTTTACCTTTTTACATCTCATTAAAATATTAGGTAGCGTGATTTCCAATTTCTATTCATCAATTATTTTTATGTGACATTTGCAGATATTTGGAAAAAATGTTTTATCAACCATCAAATTTAGACTAGACAGGTTGGGTCAGGACTGTAGCTAAACATCATTGTCTTGGTCATATAAAACTTGTATCAAAACAGCTTTTCTGTCTAGAATGTTGCATATCATCGGTGAAGCTGCAATACCAGGTAACTATTACCTGTTTTTTTGACAGGGGAACCTAAAAAGCGTTCTTTTAATATATTTCTCACTATTTTCACCAACTAAAAATACCGCTGGAGTAGAAAAACTATCGTTATTTAGAGCTATTTAGTTATTTAACGTTATTTATTTTAAAACCGGGTTATTGTGGATTCCCGTGGTAGTATTGTGGATTCACGAGTCAAAGGTCCGAGGTTTGAATCCCACTCTACCACAACTCGATTTCCATTTTTCCAGCACAAATTATTTACGACTTTTAGGAAATGGTCTGAAAAATTTAATATTTGAGTGAATAATAAGAACCCAAGATTTCTCTTTTTTTTTTTTTTTAAATAAAAATAGCAATAATTTTAAACTTACGGCTCTTAGTCCATATAATAATATTTAATAAACGGGTTACACGGTATTGCAGTATCACCGACAATATGCTAGCCATTGGTAAGTGGATTAAAAAAATAAATATATATACACTTAAACCCTAGGGATGCTCAGAGTTATTTTAGATACATTTCAGTAAGAAAATAATGAAATTATTTGCACAGGAATCTCATCTACATAAATAATTTTAACTCTAATAATTCACAAAAAATCAACAGATAGCGGTAATATTTTTTAGAAACTTGCAAGTAAAAATTTGCTCGTTTTTATTTTTAAATATAAATATTCAAAAATAGGTGGATTGATTAATTTGTTATCACCACCAATCTTATACTAATTCAATAAATTAGCCCTGTAAATTCCTATTTTATACTCTTTTCAAATTCAGATATTTAAACAGACACATCATCTTCCAGAAATGTTATTTTACGGTGTGTACTGAATATACCCTAACTACAAACTGTCCTTGGCTTTAAACTATGCTTGGGCGTTTTTATTTAAATGATTAGTGATAAGCGTACAATAATATTATTTATGTGTATTACAAATACGATCATTGGCCTTTTGTGTTTCATTTGGAAAATAAGGTGCACAGCTTAAACAATTACTCGCGTCATAAATGACTTATGAGGAATTATATAATTACTATAAAGAATAATATGTAGCTAAATCGCTTCTGTCACAGACATTTTTTTGTGTTTGCATGATAAATCAAAGCTTTAAATACTGGTCCATGGGGAAACTACAGACCAACCAAAATATTAATTAATAATATTAAGATATTTTAGACATTTTAACATAACATATATAAGTATGTACTTTAATTGAGCACAATAATTAATATTATTGTGTTGTGACACCAATCGCGCAGAATTTTAATACTTTGCATTTTCATTATTGAATACAAAACAGTAAATTTATGTCTCATAAAACACATTTCCATTTAATTGAATTATTGTGATATCAGGTTGTTATGCTAATATATCAAAACATGATTTTAACTAATTTTACTTAACAAAATATATTTACAGATGTTAAAAACTCATAAAAAAGGGTGTTTTACTGTTTGCAAATCAAATTGACAATCGCAAATATTAAAATATATCAAATTTATAATCAGATTCTTATACTTGTCACATGAAAAATGTCGACCAAATATTTATAAATTATCATAAATCTGTGTGATTTTTCTTTATTTGTAAATTGTACCCAGAAGAAAAATATTTTATAGTAAATAGAAATCCTTTTAAACCATATTCTTCAAAATAGATTAAGATTTGTCCTTACAACTTACAATATTTTAACAGCTCATTAGGTCTCTGTTTAAGAAAAATAATACAATAAGATATTTTAATTCAAAACTTGTGACAAAATTGTAATATTTGCCTGTTACTATAGGAAACACACGCTAATTAGCCATAAAACATTATTTTTGCACAGCAATTTTCATCATCTTACCAATTGCCATTGTAAATAGTAAACATAAATATACAATACATAATTTATCTCAAGGTGGAGGAGTGTGATTAATTAGAATTTTGTGATAGCAATTAGTATTGAAGCAAATAACTTCCCATAATCAAATTATCATTTGCCGTTTTGCAAAACAAAGTTGTTTAAATAATAATATAAAACAATTTTATTCCCTAGTTTAGTGTTTGCACTTATGAAAATCAAATGTAAACTCTACATATCCAGATGGTACACAGAATATGAATAACGAAGCGAATGGAATATGTTATTGTTAAGAAACAGATTGTATATGTTTTTAAATATTATATTTTATTCTTTGATTGATTCATTATACTTTGAAATTGATTTTAATCCTAGATTTACGTTTATCTTTTTTCAATTGATTAATGTTAAACTTTTATCTTTTGAAAGATTGTTCGATTAAAGAGGGGTTCGTGAAAAGACTTATTAATCTAGGTATAAAACTTATTTACAAATTATTCACAGAAAATGTATTTTAATTATGAATAATATTATATACACGGAGAAAACATCCCCAGCCCATGTTTTCACGCTTGTTATTAATATCTCATTAAATGCAAAGAACTACATATTCTTAAATCGTCCACATCCTTTTTTAATGTACCTCCTACAATAATTGTTAGCACAAATGAAAGTTTTTCCCAGTGAAACAGTACAATAACTAAGTAAAACCGATTTTATAATATTGGTTCCCCAAATTTTAATGAAATTGACCAGCTGAGAAAATGCATTTTAGACAAGATTCTAATTTGATAAAGTATTTACAAAATTATGATACCACTCAGTTACATCCATAAAAACGATAGTAAGAATTACCCACCAGCCGGATCGGATCTGCTATCGGTTCAGTTGACACAAAGAACCAGACACTTGCTTACAAGGAACAGGAGAATAATATGCTCGTATTAATTTACAAACGTGTATATTCCCGTCTCTTTTCAGTAAGTGCCAGGCATTAAATCCTGCGCTGCATAAAATATACATTTTCCAGTAGGGCAATTATATTTGTATGTACGTAGTACATATATGTTTTTCAACATATTGATTAGTGTATACTTTTAATATCAGATCAATTCATCATAAAAACGGTTATATATAAAAAATTGATTTATTTTCATTGCAAAATTAATTATGTAACTCATAGTTAGTAGATTTTTGAAAGCACAGTGGGACATAATTGAGTACATATTTAAAAAATGTGCTGAATAAAAATATATTCCAAATGTATACTTAAAAACTAAATAATTATGAATTATTGATTTAGTATTCTAAACCAGCGTTGTAAGCAATTGCGTAGTTTAAATGTCACATTTAAAATGTTACAGGAAAATTGACAATAAAGTAATTTTCTGCATATCTTATTATTATATAGGACCAAGATAAATATTTTTATTTTGCAGTTAATATTTTCATTTTGAATGACACATTCTAAAATATCAATGGTAGATGATTGTGTAAATTAATTTTAAAATCAAATATCTAACAAAAAAAATATATTACAATATTTTAGTTCTAGTAGGCAAATTCTGGTCAACAAATTCTGTAAGTACCCTTAATAAGTTTGTTATGCACAAGGTTTTTTTGGCGTGTTGCATTAACAAGATATAAATAATATAATATTATAATTGCATTTATAAATATGATTATATAATATTAAAATGATTGCCACCAGTCTACGAATTAATGGAAAAGGGTTAAGCATGAGTTTGAAAATGACCATATAAATAGCAGCATCAATTTATGAATTTAACATAAAAATTCACTACCGCGAAACCGTCCAATTTTGCCCTTAATGGATTATGTGCCCACCGAGTCTAATCTGTGCTCAACCTTAAAAAAAACTATTTTCATTTGATTTCGATAAATTTGGTAAATTAAGGAGGAAAGTAGATTTATGTCACTAACTTCACTCCGAAGCTTTTGTCACTAACTTTCAAAGTGAGCGTGTAATTTGTTGCGAGCCAATTACGACTCTATGTTTTTTAATATACTATGGCAAAGACACAGGTAAGTTTTTCTCGTTGCATAATATAGACAAAAGTTTTCAGATCATTTCCTGTTTATATTATGTGCTGTCAGTAGCTTTAATCAAGAATTATAACGATGGGCAAATTAACCCGCATAAGTTGAGCCTCTGGGTTGTCAATTTTGCCCGAACGAAGAAATGTGTTAGGGTTGCCACTTTCTTATTTTCATAATTAGTTTAAATTAAATTAAAATGAAGGTTTTGCACACAGGTATTTTAGATTTTAAAAAATATTATCATTATTGTGGATAATTTAATTTAATTCTTGTTTGCCTTTCTTAATTCATTTGATAATGTGTTTTTATATTCCTTATATTGCTTTTCTATAGTTTCTGAAGCAGTTCTCATTGTTTGCATAGTACGCAATTTGTTTCTTTAATAGATCATTTTCATTATATCTGGAGTTAACCAGTTATTATCCACCCTCAAACGATATTTTTTCACTTTCGTAGCTATGGACTTAGATTACTAAATAATTTATATTAGTTTTTGAAATTTATGTCATCTGGTTTTAACCTTTTTAGTTATTCATTAACTATATTCCTGAAACAGTTATTATTTCTCATAACATAGGTATAAGTGTTTGCCATTTCGAAAAATGTGTGTACCTACCTGATATCAAAAATTGACATTTAGGTAAGACTAGGATTATTGGTATGTGTACTTAAATAAAACGTTTCTTTAAATAAACGAGATTTAATAATTTTTCTTTAGTTATCAACTAGATTTTGACAACCCTACGGCCTATAAATTGTTTGTATGAAAACAAATAGAGTTCGGCGGGGAAATTTGCCTGATTGCTTTTAGACGAATATTTTATTAGTTAGCCATTGAAAATATGTTCAAACGACAATTTTGCCCTTGAATTAATAATTCAATAAAGTAGTTCTTAAACAAGAACGCCATATGAGCTACAGTTCAACAAATAATGGTTGCGGGCAAACATGGACGAACACGGAGGTAATTTTGCTCGCCATTAAAATTTTAAATAGCTTGGAATCGCATTTAAATATGACTGAATTTACCATTTGTAACCCAATTCAATTACCAAGGTCATTCTTATTAATTAAAAAGTAAAGCATAACATACATTTTTTGATAAAATCAACATAATTGTAAAAAAGCGGGCGAAATTGGACGGTTTCGCGGTAGTTTAAAATAATTTAGCAGTACGAACTACGGTAAGAATTATAAGGAAATTAAAAATATGAATGAGGTGAGAATTTTATAATACATGCATTCATATAATAAAATAGATTTCCGAAATAATTGAATAAATTACCGAATTTCTTTGTAATTTTTTTTAACGATATTGAATCAATGTTTGGAAAACATATTTTTTCTTCCATATAAAAACAGTGGTAAAAGCATGTATTAGTTTTAAAAACTTTATATAAAAAGCCAACAATGGTGTCTCCAATTATTTTATTTGTTAATTAGATAATAAATATGAGAATTAAAAATTCACTATAATTGATTACCACAATGAATTATCATTACAATATTTTTTAATTTTAATGGCGTGTCACCTTAAAGGTGTTTTGCCACATTACAAAATATGTATGCTCATAATTTTTGTGTGGCGAGGAATTCTACAATCAAAATAGAACTGTTCCGCCTTAATCCTAAGATTAGCTAAGTAATATGTACCAATAATTTTTTCCTCTGTTGTTTCATAATTTTGGCATAAAAAAATAGGTAATAATCGTGTATTCGTTTGCCGGTGACAAGATCATTCATAAAAAGCCATAATGAATATAAACAGATCTACTTTTATATTACTTAGGTTATATTTTATCATTATTATATGTAGGTATGTATTTCATACATATATTTCAATTTTGTCCCACTGTTTTATTTCAAATTAAAAACCAGAATTCAGTTTCATCAAATATGGCTCTGTGAAGCATTAAATAAATGTCATGTTACATGAAACTATCATGTCCGTAATTAGAATGATTTTAAAACAATAATATTTGTAATTTCCTCTTTAGAGTACATTATGATATTATCCTAAATGTATTCAGGACTTTTCTTTTATGAAATACACAAATAAAATATTTAAATGTTTTTTCCTATTGATTTCCTTTATCACCTGTTCCACAAGATTGGTAATTTTCTATTTGAAAAAAAACTTTTTCACATTTGCATAATTTTATAAACATCAACAATATTTTGAGTTTGTCCAAATTTTTGTAGATAAGGACTAGATTCAACTCCCTGGGGGGGCTGTTAATATTAACATATTACAACAGAGATGAAGAACATTTTAGAGAAGATAATATAAAAGTCTAGGCATCTACAGGGCTTATGACCCTATAATTTGCTGGTTTAAGTGGCCACTTTGCACACTATGTAACATTCACCATTCTGCCCATATTTGAACATCTATATTTCTTCAATCTCTGTTGGAATATGTTAATATTAACAGCTCCCCAGGGAGTTAAGTCCAGTCCTTGTCTACAAAAATTTGGACAAACTCAAGTTGATAAATCCACCTGGTCCATGAAGAAGTATAGAAATTGAAATTTTAATTTTTTTAGATGAATCTCACCCGCATAAATAAAGGTTTCAGGTTTTTAACTTCACAAACATCAACAGATAAAATAATTGAAGGAATATAGATGTTCAAATATGGGCAGAATGGTGAACGTTACAGTGTGTGTGTATGTATAGTGGCCACTTAAACCAGCCAATGACAGGTCATAAGCCCTATAGATGCCTAGACTTATATATTACCTTCTCTAAAATGTTCTTCATCTCTGTTGTAATATGTTAATTATAAACATCACTTAATATTACAAACAAACAAACCACCATGTAGGAGTAAGGCAGAGAGGATAGAGCTCCATATCACTCTGTCTTTTCATACATACCTCGCTTCCCCTAAATTCATACATCTTTTTATGCGCATGCGCCGATTATTCCGACTTCATGTACATCTTCGTAAGTATTTATTGAATTTGAGCATGCCATGTCTTTCGCGGTCTTCCTCGATGTATGTTTTTATCATAAATTGTTATTTACAAAAAAAACTACAGAAAACTTATTGGCATATGTATTTTTTTTTTCAAAAGCTCATTTTTGATAACTTTAACCCGCAATATTTTTTATTCATGTGTTATTTTGAAGCAAAATCCACAAATATGTAATTAACTAGTTATTTTTAATAATTCTGATTCTAAAATAATGTTTTCTCAAATGTTTGTACATATATAATAATATATTATATATACATGAAATTCAGTGTTTTTTTATATTCTTTATTATTAAACTAAACCAATTTTTTATTGTGTCGTATTATCAGCGCTATGATTTTTTCAATGTTTTGTATTTCAGAAATTACTCCGCCTGTGACGTCTCGAGTTCTCCTCCGCTTCTTTTCGGTTCAGTTCAGTTCTGCCGATTGGTACGTTGGCGATAAGTAAAACGGAAATTTTCCACAACTCTCTTATCGTTGGTTGATTCATATGAACTGGTGAAATTTGTTCAAAGTAGTTCGTTTTTATAAAAATATTTTAAAAAAAACTTTTTGAACATTTTTAAGAAACTTTTCCGTATAATTTAATACTTTAATTTTTACGGAGCTTAAGAAAACATTTTTTGTATCCAATTTCCCGTAGGGCTGAAGTTCCTCATTGGTTGAGCATCGCTAGAAGAAGTGCATACAAGTATAGGGGGACTATGTTGAAAAATAAGATAAAATAACTTTTTCTCATCCACTTCGAAATAGGTCAGGGGTGAATCAATCAACCCTCATAAATGACACATGAACAAAATATATCACAATTAAAAATATATAATCTATTCAATTCTGAAATATCCAAAATGCCAAAACATAAAATGTGCAGGAGAGTAATTTGTTCGGCTTTACAAACGGTACGTTCCAGAGTATTGTAGTGTTTAAAATTGTTAAAAGCTTAATTGCCTTTCAAGAGTTAGGGTTTAGGATAGATTAGATAAATGATTTTTAGTGTTTGGCAAATAGGATAAACGGAAATTACTAAATAACTTTTAAAATGTTGTGTATTTGGCATTTAAGATTAGACAGAAAGAAAGGGAATTTCACAGAAAATCATATTCTGTAAAAAAGGCATTAAAAAAAATGTGCATTTAGGATAGTTCAGAATTGAATAGATGATATGGTTCATCCCAGAATAGCATATCGTAGTATAATAGCTCAGAGTAATAATGCGCTAGCTATAGAGGGGCCCTATCTTTATTTTGCATAGAAAAAAACCGTTATGCATATTTTTGGTTAGCAACAACTTCACTCTGCTGGCGGCCATTTTGTTTTGTTTGTCAACAGACGCGTAACAGACACTTTCGTCGGTGTGCTTGGCTTTGTTTGTAAATTAATAACTTGGATATTTACTCATTTATATTTATTGTAATAAATAAAAATCAACAATGGTGAATTTCAGTATGTTTGGTTACAGCAGTAGGAGCGCCAAAGGTGTACATATTTGAAAGTAATTACAATGCAAATTAATATCGATTTGGCAATTCTCCACCTGAGTACGGCCCATGTTTTGCTGCAAACTGTAGTTAACGTAATACTTAATAATCACAGAATGGTTTTTCTACGTTTGGGCTCCTCTATAGCATGCGCATTATTACTCGAGTTTATACTCGAGTATAGTATTTCAAAAAGGCTATGTTGTAGAGAATATGAAAATTTACACCTTTTGTAAAAAATTATTAAACATAAAATTAATGTAGGTGGGTATTGAAAAGTACATTTGAAATCTTCCAGAACTATTTGGATATAAGCGAAATTGGAAAAAATGAAAGTCAGTCAGTATAAAAAACATTTGTATTATAACAATATGAATATGATAATAATATGTATAAACATTTTATATGGTAAAAATAATTTTACAAAGACCAAATGAGTGAAATATGAACTAACATGTCTTTTTGTCCTGTCACTCATAAATATACATTACTTGTGTAATGTCAAATACACACAGCAAGCACCTATAAACAATATTTATCTTCTCGGGACCAAATGATTGAATGGAATGATTTTTACAGGTTACTTATTCAGGGTAGTGCGTAACACGAATTAGAAATATTTATTTAATTCAAGCCTGAAAAATATTATTATGTGATATATTGTATTAATGTAAATTTGTTCTTCGATATTAAACAATCTCCGTTGTATTTACAAAACTAAATAAAGTTAACATACGTATTACGTATTTACACATCTTTTAATGTTGAATTATACATTCATTATCTAAGGTTGAATGGACAAATTATCTTGATAAAGCGAGTTTTATCTCATTCAACAGCATGGAGCCGATGACCATTTTATCACAGTTAATAGTTATATCTGTGGAGGATGAAGACACTTGGATAGCTACCAGAACCAAACACTGGGAAGATAGTGTCTGACCAGCAAACCTACAAAATATACACAAATATATAAACATAGATTTAAAAAAATCTAGGGTTAAATTAAAATTATATCGTACATCACATTATAAATATGGTCATTATTTAAGGTTGATAATGGATTTTAAAGTTCTGTGCACAATAGAACCAGAACCTAGACTCGATGGCTACTCTTAGATAATAATCCTTTAAAAGGAAATTGAGCAGGAAAAAATCTGCCCGGTAGTGTAGTTGTTGGCGTGTTCATCTATCATTCTTGAGGTCCCAGGTTCGATTACTGCCAGGGTCAAAGTAAAATATTGTTTTTTAAGGGGTTTTTACACTGCAATATTTATGTCCCTGAACTGATACTGGAAATGTAAGACTGATCACCTCGCCTTCAAGTAACGGATTATCGAGATACGCTACATTTGTGGTTCCGATGCCGCGCCTTTGCATTATTGGTTGTGGATAAGGGTATAATGATGATGAATGGCGCTTAGCAAATAAATAAAAAACCAGGAAACACAGAATTTTCTACATACATAATTATAGTTATTTTGCACAAAGATGCTATGGCTACCCCATTACAGAGAGCCAAGGAGACTTATGTCCTCAGATGCGGTGTGCGGTATGTGGTAGGCAAGCTGTATAGTTATTTGGCAATAGCAAAATCTGGCCTAAAATAATTTAAAGAACTGAAAACGTGATGGGAACAAAAAAAATATTTTAACTTTTTTCTTTTTTAAATTAAAAATCAATATTAGCGCTCTTAGAATCTACCCAGATATTTATATTTAGGTGGCCATTTTAAAAGAGTTGTAAATAACTCACTATTAGAAAATGGATAGACTCAATACCGCTTTTACCTTAGTACACAAAGATCTAATTGTAAAATTTTAGTGCGAGACTAAAGTATCCTCTTTTCAGGTTACACACTGCACATTGTCAGTGATACTTCAATAGCACAGAACCTTAAAACCTGTTCTGTTATACTTTCGATTTTAATCAATCAAAAATACTGCTGGAGTATTAGAACAATAATCATTACTTAAAGTAAAAATATCAATAATTTAAAACTAACGGCTTTAAGTCTCTAGAATGAATTTAAGCCGTAAAAACATTTTTGTAAAAAAAATGAGGTTACGCCGTGTTGTAGTATCACCAACGATATGAATTTACTGTTAAGAACAATGTTATACACGAAATTATACAAAATGTAAATTTGCATCTTTCTTTACAGGTTTTCCTAGTGAAAAAGACAAATAAGAAAAAAGGGAAATGCAAATAGTTAATAAATAAATATGGATAAAACTGACCGTAAGGTTTCTCCCTGTGCTGTTATAGGACCTAAATTTGCAATTTCATAAATTCTCTCGCAGATCAGCTGAGTTGATCCAGGAACATTACTTTTACCTTCCACCTGAAAATAAATCAACATTTGTAATAAAAGTCAAATTCAATTCAACCAAATGAAGACCTCGTTTTAAAAGCATTAAATATGAAAAATTTTCCAAAACAATATTATTATTATCATCTGTCTGTCGGTTCATTTCGAATATTTCAAAAAAAAATCATAATTAACTCAAATTCACTATTCATATTCGGTGTTTGTGTGCAAACAGCAAATGTCCACATTAATATGTTTGAAAACAGCAGTTGTTTGCATCAATTTGTATGAGTGAACAAAAAATATCCTTTAATTAGCATTTCTATCACTATGTAGCGCCACTATCACTTGTTGTTTGACAGTTCAAAAGGCGTTCTAGATATTCTTTATACAAGTTTTTAGCAGCGTTTGTTTCTATGTAAAATTTCACTTTTTATTTTGCATAGCAGTATGCTTTTTATTGTTTCTACATGTATACAAAAAAGCGTTGTTTATTTTTTAAATTATTATTAACTATGTTTGTACTTACCTGTATATTTTTTGTAAATGCCCTTTGGGCGTATTGTAAAATTAAATAAATAAATAAATATTTTTTACAAATCTAAATATGGAGAGTTCAACAGGTTTCTAAAAAACTTTTATTTTTTATTTGAAATATTCATACTAATTTTTGTTTAGTTTGCACAAAAAACCACAAAGGTCCAAATATTGTCTAAAAACAGCAAATATCAAACTAACATTTTATTTCATATTTAAGTATACATACATACAATATTTATAAAAGTGCACTTGAAGTATATCTATGATTTTATTTCATTAAGACATAAAAACAATAGTAAAACAGTGGTATTCAGCTATGAAAAATTGTTGGTTTATGACATTTGAGGTTTTTAAAATAAGGTCTTTAAATTTCAATAGCCAATTATAAAATATTTTTTTAAAAAACCTACTTGGGTCATTCCTCTAAGTCGCTTTTGTTCAACTTGAAATTTAGTTTCAGACATGGCAACACTACGCATTAATTCCCCTACCGGGGGTTTGATAGAGACCGCACTTTCTCCTGTAAAAAGATACACAATTCAATATAAAAAACATACAATTATATTTGAATGTCTTGTTTTTGTTAAGAGATACATAGGTATACGTGTTCATAAAAATAAAAAAATATTTTTATAGGTACTGTGAAATAACTACCGATTATGAAATTTCCTCAATTATAAGACACATGTTTTTTCATATTGTGTCTCTGATTTTGGGGTGCTTCTTATAATTGATGGCGTTTTACAATTGCTGCAAGATTCCGCAGTCGTGATAAATAATCACTGATGATGATTTTGTTTATAATATATATTTTTTTAAATGGTATTTTCATTTTGTCTCCAAAAATAAGGGTATGTCTTATAATCGAGGAAATACGTTAAAAGAGTATAAATAAAAAAATTAATAAGCAATTTAAGTCCATTGAATTTAATAATAAAATACAGAAAATACTTTTTTTGGCAACTCATTTTTTAAATCTGAATTCTATGGAATAATATCAAAACTGTTTTATAGAAATTTATTTTTTTACAAACACCCAGTTGTTTTGAGCATTATAACTACATATATATTTCACAGAATAGGTATTATAAAAATTATGCTTTGTTAAGAAACAAGGAAATAAGAAGCTTTGTATTGGCTTTAAGTAAATGTATATTTTTTTAGTGATGTTTGATATTCGTCAAGTTGATTAATAAAAATTCTTTAAATGATTTTTTAAATATAAAATATCTTACTAACCTAAATTAGTTGATAGATGAAATGTTGCAGCTTGAGATGTATCATTGAAATCAATGCCTAAAATACCAGATTGACTAGCACCAGGCCCTAAATTCGGAATTGGAGCAAAGGAGTGTAAGGCTTGATCTGCAGATAAACCCTGAAAAAATATACAGATGTTAAAGTATGTATATTATTTGTAAAACATATATTTTGTTGTTGTATATAATTAAAGACATTCTTATTTTTTTAAATAAAAATAAACGACAAGCTTGCTAAATGGTTTAAAGTATCAAAATGTCATAATTAAAATTTAAAGTTTAATAACCGTTTAATACCCATTCTTATTAAACTAATTATTTTGCATAGAATGTGTGAAAAATCCCAAAATAATTTTCAAACAAAAAACAGTACATTACATTTATCTCAGCGCCTAGTGGTATAATGGTCAGCGCGTTTGCCTACCATGCAAGAGGCCTCGGGTTCGATTCCCGACATGGTTGATATGAAATATTTATAAAAAAAGGGTGTTTTTACACTGGGATATTTCAAAGTCCCTGGACTGGCACCTGAAGTGTAAGACTGGTCAGCTTACCTTCATGTAACAAAAATGATCAAGATGTGCTGTGATTGGTGTACCAATGCAGTGCCCTATGCACTATTAGGTGCGGAAAGGGAATGATAATAATGAAATTTATCTAGTTAAATTAATTTAATAAAAATTGAGTTTAGACCAAGTTTACAAAATATCACTGAGCATTAATTTTAAATTCTCTAGATTTTTTTTTTTTTAATCTGTAAAAATTTTTGAGAAAACTTTTGGTCCAATTAATCAGCTTTGTGGTTGTATTTTAGGACTGATAATAGTTCCTGTGGGATTTAAAAGGTTAAATGGTTATATTTTTAATTGACTTTATAAGAAATGTCAAGTAAAAATAAAGAAATATTTTGCGAATAATTGGCAGTAAATACCTTTGTTCCTGCGTTGATATTACATATTTCATCATTGATCTGATTACTGAAGAACAGTTCAATGGATGCCATTTTGTTGGAGAACAAATGGGGCGCTCTCGTAAATCGGTACAAAACCATAAGACCTTTTCCTGATATTTTCGAAAGGAGTTCGTACGATTTCAGAGGTACAAACGATGGACTGACAGTAGATATCATATCTAAAAAAAAAAGATTATTTGAAAATATGATAAAATTTGTGATGAATATTTGTTTGTATTTTATATTTGATATATATTTGGAGGAATGCATTTTTGGTAAAAACAAAGTTAAGTACATATATATTTTAAAAATATTATTAATATTTAAAGCATTAACTCTGTTGTCAAACATTTTACTAACTGTTATTAAATATCACTAACCGACTTTTCTATGTCTACCGGTTTCGAGACGTACCTGTCTTTTTGTCAGGTCAGGATAGTTGTTACACAAAAATATAAAACCAACATGCCATGCATTTTAATAAGCAACCCTTACATGCACGGATTAGGTTATGAAAATATTTTATGTTGTACAACAACTGTGTTGAAAGTGTATAGTGGGTTTGGCATGTTGGTTTAATTGGTATCCTGACGATGAGATGGGTACGTCTCGAAACCGGTAAACATAGAAAAGTCGGCAAGTGGTTATATACAAATATTTAATAATATTTTGAATGTTTAGTTTTACCTAACAATAAAAACCAGAGCTAGTAAAGTCTTAAATATTTATTGTAAAAATACTTATTTTAAATTAACCAGTGTCAGCCAGATCTAACAGATTTTAAAAACACTTATGAGAAAAAAAAATGTTTAAATTGATTTTTCTTTGACTCTGATACATTTAGAAAATTCTTTAATTACTTTCTAACATTTTGTAGAATTATTTTGCTTCCTCGTATTTGGGTTATCAGAAATTTGTTTGACTTTTGTATCTTTTCATGAAACTTTATACGAAACTGGATTTAAAAAGGGGCCATTTAGTAATAATATAGCTAGAAGTTTCTCTCGGAATTAAAAAGGGGCCATATAGTAATAATATAGCTAGAAGTTTCTCTCGGAATTAAAAAAGCGATGAAAAGGGAAAAACCCGCAAAACATTTTTGGAAGATTTATTTTTTATTGTTTATTAATTAAGATACATTGTCAATATAATTGACATTATAAATAAAAGAGAAAAGCAAAAAAAACAACAGGGGTTTAACAAAAAAACATTTATTTCAAGAATATAAACTAAATATTATGATTAATAAACAGATATATAATACCTTCTGCGGGGAGCTGATTTCCGGTTACAGGAGAAAGGAATCCTCCAAAGGTTGGAGTCATGATCGGAAGGCAGTCTCCCATGTCTTCAAGTTCGAGTAGGAGATCCAAATTTGATTTTTCTTTTTTATCTGTTTTGATGGTAGGATCTTTTATTGCTGTAGGTGGAATCGGTGCATCCTATGAAAAAATGTTTTAAAACACTTTACGAATTAAAAACATTCCCATATTATTTCAATACAGGGTCATTAAAAAATTTACGAAAAACTTAAAAATCATAGAGGTGTTCAAATATCAGACAGGTACATGGTACACAATGCATAAAGTGTTTGTTTAAATGCCTAGACTTGCACAGTCTCCTCCCAAAGATGTTCTTAATCCCTATTAAAACATTTGTAGGATTTTCGTAATTATTTATCACTTTTTTAATAATAAAAAAATAAAATAAACAATACTTCATAGTCCAGTCTACCATGTATGCAACCAGTCTATTATGTAGTAATAAAGATCATACCCCCCTCATCTTACACCTCCTATCTTTACAAAGACAAAAAACTACATGACAAAAAACTCAGCTTATTACCTACCATGTGTTTAGATTTAATATTTGCTAGTAATAATACTGTTAAAAATAAAATAGGATAATATTCATAAGTTAAGTAAACCTCGATAAAGAAACTTGTGTCCTCAAAACCTAATATTTTAAAGAATAAAAATAATAGATAAAAAATATACATAAGAAAAGAGATAAAAAACAAAGTGTGTTTCATTTTAATTTGAACTACTTCATGTCGGAACTAAACTCTATGGAACTACTGACATTGCCACTGCTTTTATAGTGGTTGTTCCTAGCGTTATCTTTACTTCCGAGTGGAGAATTAAGGTCATCTTCTATTTCCCTAACAGTCTGAATGAGTTCAATAGAGTGGAATATTAAAAACTTACAAAATGTGAATCCTTGTCTGATAAACATTTTAAAAATGAGGTTACAGCTGGCAAAAAAACAGTAAAAAATGCGATAATTGCTGAAATGAGCTGGTTTTTAAATGTTCAAGGAAAGAGTTTTTTTTTTTTTTTAAGGTAGACATTTTTGTTAAATTTTTACTCTTATTGAATGTAAAAATATAATTTTCATTAATTAAAAACCTATTTTTATTAAATATAAACTGAGTGTCCCACAAATAAAGCTTTTAGTCTTCTCCTGTAAAATCCATCATTTGTTGAAGATTCTATTTTTGCCATGTACACTGGCATGAACAAAATGTTCAGAAAAATAATTTAAAAAGAAAAGAATTACTACACATTTACACTCTTAATGTGTTTATGTTGACATCTTCTTTGGTCTGCTCTCTAGTCCGTAATCATGTCATTTGTCTCTTATATTCTAGTAATGATATTATAACTTACCTCTACTAGGATCCCATTAGTATTTTTAGGGGAATTAGAGCTCTCATTATCGGAGTTGCCTTCAGAATGTCCAGACGAGGAGTTAGATTGGCTGCCGGATGAGTCACTGCTACTGTCCGACTCACTGTCGGAGCTGCTCGAGCTGGATCCTGACTCTGAAGAACCACTTCCGTAGTTAGATGAGTTGGAACCAACATTGTTGGAGTGTTTGGAGGTTTTCTTTGTCTTTCTGTAACACAAATATGGTAACCTGAACATCACAATGCATAAAATATCAAAACAAAAACATCAGAATTTTAGCTCTCTGTTTTTTTAAACCGATCTAGAAAAATAATTAAGTTCTATGAAAACTTAGCCCTTTTCAACAATAGGTGTCGCTAGTTTTCTCCATGCTTTCATTCTCTATAGTAAACCAACACACATGGGAATGTAACATTCAAACCGAGCATATAAAAAGTATCTAAAAGTATTATTACTTTTTGCTGTCCTGGTCTGTACCAGCATCATCTGAAGTACCATCTGCAGAAGAACAAGAGCCGGGTGAACTCTCTTCGGTTTCAGAATAGAATAACTTTTTGATCTAGAACAACAGAAAACATTTTATGAAATATTTGAAAATAGTCACCCCCGGGGTTATAATGATGTGATAAGACTTCCTGTACATTCACATGTACATCTTTTCATGCACGCACACCTATTATTCCAACTTCTGACATGTCCATCCTCAAGTATTTGTTGGACTGGTACCTGAAGCGTAAGACTGATCATCTTACCTTCATGTAACATAAATTATTAAGATACACTGCGATTGGTGTACCAATGCAGTGCCCTATGCACCATTAGGTGCGGAAAGGGAATGATGATGTGTGGCATAAAAATTCTTATTCTGAAGAATGGGGGTCGGTGCTATATAAGCTCCTGACGTCATTGCGATCCGTGAAGATCTATTATGATGACTTCCTGTAAATTAGTTCTCGCCCTCCAAGCCCAGGTCTTTAAAGAGCCTGGCTACTGAGTGGAGGGCGAGTGTTCACTATATCTGTTTGTTTACTATAAATATGTATGTAGAACTGTTGATTTCCCAAATAAAATAAAATAAAAATAAAATAAAATAATGCAAAATTTCCCCCTTCAAGTCCAGATCCCTAAAGCATAGGGCTATTAGGTAGGGGGCGAGCGCTCTAACATCCTCAGGTTTAATCAGTAGTCTCCCGAAGATGCGATTTCTTTTGTGATATAAAGCATCACATTCACATAGAATGTGCATGGGTATTTCATCATCTGCACTGTAGAACCTACATCTAGAAGTTTCAAAAAGTTGCACCCCAGCAAATTGTACATTCAATTTGCAGTGCCCTGTAAGGGCTCTAGTAAGAAGACTCACTTGGTTTCAGCCAAGATTCATTAGGTCGAAAGCCAACCTTTAGTAGTTCCTTCGCGTGGTGCTGACCAGGTGCTTTTTGCCAGACCATTATGCTCTGCTTCTGGGCTCACAACCTAAGTTCAACACGAGGAACACATTTAGGCAACCCGCAGTAGGGCTTTGGGCCTTATTAGGGCTGTCTTAGCTCCCACATAAATACAAATTGATTTATCTATTATGTATTTAAAATGTCATACCACAAAGTAAATGCTGAAACAATAAATAATATAATCTTAACCTTGTTTATAATTTCAATGATGAGTAAATTAATCGTGGAACATACCATTTTGTCGTGTGTCTTATTGCGAGTGGCGGGAGGCGGCGTGGAGTCCTCGGGAGCGGGGTTCCTGAGGGTGGAGGAGGAGGGCTGCACGGGGAAGGGAGGCAGAGGGGAGTAGCCGGCCGTGCGCCCCGATACGTAGTGGGACAGGCTGCCCAGAGTGTACTGCTGCCGTTCTGCACTCAAAAAAAATTCCTAGTTATAATTTTATAAGTATGAATATACGAGGTATATCCAGAAAGTAAGTTCCACTTGTATTTCTTGCCATCGCAGCGCTGCAATTGCATTTTCGCACATGTGTTGCACTTACTCTGACCTATTGGGAAGTTGACGCCATTATGAGTTAGCTGACTTTTGTGTACACTTCGTAGTGTTTGTTTGAAATGCCAAATAAAATTGAAAATCCCGCCACTTGTGAGATAAAGTCTGTAATTAATTTCCTTAATGCGAAGAACCAATCCACATTCATCAATGAGGAGTGAGGTGCAGGGAGAACATGTAATAAGTCATTCAATAGTAAGGAGATGCGTGAGACAGTTCAATGCGCACAGCGACGAATGAAGTAGGTGTCCCCTTTTATGACGAAGGCAGCACTCTTTTGTGGAAATAAAATACAAAAGCTTGTGCCGCATTAAAGATTTCTAAAGATCTAAAGATTTTTTCACACTATTTTTTTTCAGAATATGTATTTGTTTTCTTTAATCTATCAAACAGATCTTACTTTCTGGATATACCAAATAATGAGGAAGTTCAGTGGTTTAAAAAAAAAAAATTAGTTGATAGACTGTCAAACTAAGCCAAATTTTTATTTATTTTAATGCATCATATTATTATCGCTTTGATTTTTTTAACCGCAACATCATGAGTTAAAGTCTGTGAGACATTAAGAAAGATAACCCTGTACCCTTTAAAACAAGGCTACCCGGAAACCGGAAATCTATCACAACACATAATTGATTGGCTATTCTAACCCGTGACATTTCAAAGTAGTTCAGTTCAGTTTAAACATATTTTTATTAATATTTTCATACATTTTTGAGAAAATTTGCCGTACAAAATGCTCTAATTTTTACCATGTGTAGGAAAACATTTTTATATAAAATTTTCCACTAAACTTCCTCATTCAGGCTTTAGATAACCCTGCAAACAGATCTTCAGATAAGTTGACGAAATATTTTATTTTTACAGTTATTATTAACAAACCTTTAAATTTGCTTTCTATCAACGGTGCTGGTTTAGTGGCCAGAAATATCTTCTGGGCATTCGCCATGAGCTCGGATTCGGTATCATTTTCCCCAGGGAAGACAAATCTCTTGAGAAAGCGCGCTCTGTCCCTTATATCGTAGGAAGGATCATATCTTGCAAGGGTGAACACATACTGCGCCAGTAATCTGGTCTGCAGTGGATTTGTCAAGCAGAGCTTGACAGCCAAATTCAACACTTGGAGTTTTACCAAATCATCCTGAAATTAAATACATCGAGTTACATAATAACATGTAGTTTACCAGGTGTATGCATAAATCTTTTCTGGTTTCACTAAGAGATTTATTTTAATGACATCAGCTTATTTCATCAGCTTAGTGGAGCATGTGGACATCACCAGATGCCTCCGAGAGACCCTATCGTTAACAGGCAATCTCGCCTCCTCCCACGTCAATTCCGCGTCTCTTAATTCCACCGAAAAAATCCGAAAGAGCCCGCGAGAAAACAAATCCGCAGCACATGTCCAAGCCAGGTCCGAAGCTGCACCCTCGAAACGCTCATTATAGGAGGCTGCTGCAGACTTCAATGTAGTTGTGCAATCAAATCAAACCACCTTATACCTAACATTCTCGTTAAGCACTTACTCTTAAAACTCAGAAGTTTGGTATTTTGAGTTTTAGTAAGGTGCCAGGATTCGCAACCTATGGGAGCACTAGCATTATATGAGTCGAATAATAGGCATTTCGTTTTGACTGAGTATAGATTAGAGTTCCAGACAGCACGCATCGTGTTAAAAGATGCTCCAGTAATTCTTAGGCGGGTTGCGAGCTTATCGTGCATGCCACCATCCACAGTTTTTAGTTTTAATATATTATGGTAAAAGTAAATATATCTAAAAACTGCTTGGTCTGTTTGTGGGTACATATACCATTAAAATCATATTTAAAAAAAACCTAAGAAAATCTGTGATATTTATAACAACATAGGGAAAGAATAAAAAATTTACTTTACAGGAGAACAAAATGAGGTATGGTAGCATACATTATCATAAGTTACTATGTAAATCTGATTTTTCACAAAAATAAAAATGTCGAATAAATATTATATAATTAATATACAATCTTACCTCTTGGCCAAAAGTTTTGGCACACTTTCTGAGTACATCGGGGGCAACTTTATCAGACCTATATTCTCCGAGAAGCCACAAGATGGCGGCTCGAGCGGCGCCCACTGTTATGTGGTCCAACAGACGAACCATCTGCCCAATAATGCCCTTGTGGTCTACCGAGCTTTCCGATTGCAGGAGTTTTTTTATGACTACCACACTTTCAGCTACTACTGCCTCTGTGAAATTATATAAACATTTTCAAAACCAATTTCCCTATTTTTAGGTATTCTAGCAAGTCAAAACATAGATATTAACTTTTTTTTAACAAATAAAATATTACCATTTTTAACAAAATATTCATTTAAAACTATACAGAAATAAAACTATACTAAAAGAAAAGAGTATATACAGAAAATATATTATGTACTATGGCGGGCGTATTGCTGAGAGCAACATTTTCTGGACAGCCAAAACACAGAAAGGTAAAAAAAAAAATTGGTCAAAATTTATACTTAATAAATGATATAAATACACATATTTATTTTCAAATTACAGCTGTTTTTTAGTGGGCAGATAGAGCTTAATTATGATAGTATGTGTTAGTAGAGCTTAATTAGAACATAATTAGGCCTCTTAGTTCATCGTAATGTAATACAATTTATTTACCATCTTTATTTGATAGAAGATCCAATAACCCTTGAAGGCACGTGTCTGTAACAGTTTTGATATTTGCCGCACATCGGTCGATGGCTTGAATAGTGGCGGCCACAAACGTTTTGTCACTGGAATTAATATAGGTCTGGAACTCTCTGAGGATTGTAGACACACTGGCCTCAGATGCGAGGTTGGACAATATTTCTAATTTCAGCAACTTTATGTGAGTCGGGTCACTCGTCCTGACGAAGAAAGTCTTCAAGAAAGGTTCAAACATCCCCTAGAAATCGTGTGCGAAATAATTTGAATTTAATTGATGTAATGTAGACATTTTTGTAAGGAATTATATAAATAACAAAATATTTAGGCATATAATAATATGATATATCGCACCCCCCGTCAAGGGTGCCATAAGTAAAAACAAAAACTGTGCTTTGAGTTCAGTATGACATTTAACAGAATTTGGTATGAAGTACACTTTGCCAAATTGACATAACTAAAAAGTTCATTGTAACCGAATACAATGGCACTCTTAGACAATATTTATCTTTAATCTTTTATAATCTTCAAGGCTCCCATAATACGAAAAGTGCCAGTCATAACATATTTATTAAGTGTCAAAATGAACAATTAAGATATGGTAAAACCCCCTTTTTACATTTTTCAAGGGAGCAAGAAAAAAAGTGTAAAACTGAGGAAAACGCTAAAGTGAGGAAATGAAAAATGTATGGAAAAAATAGGAATTACATAAAAATAAATTTGATTGACTACACTATAGTGTAAATGTATTTCCAGAAAAATTGTAAAAACGGTTTTAAGTGGAAATTAACAATATTTTTTTTACCTATTTTCAATGATTTCACTAAAAATATTTCTATATTTTTTCAAACAATATTATTTAATCTGTTTTTTTATTTGATTTAAAAACTGCTTGTTGAAATTATTTTATGTGTAGATAAAAAAAACAAAAATAAAAAAATTTATATGCATAAAATAACATACAATAATTTTTCCCCTAAATGTTGGCAAATTTTATTTATACAGTATCACTTTTTTTCTATGGCATCACTAAAAACAACTAAGATAGACCAGATCTTGTCTGAAGGTAGTAATTATTATTTAATTTTTGTCCTAGCTTTAATTTTTTTTTGGTTGTATTTTATTTCAATTGTACCTGTATATATTATAAAGAAATGTATTTAAAACAGACTTAATAAATAATAACCGCGCGTAAGAAAACATTTCTTGTATTAAATTTTTCTTAGGGCTGAAATGGGTACAAAACTAAATAATGACCCGTCGAATAGGTAATTTGTATGTTTTGAAAATGTTTTATACCACTGACGGTTAAGTGCAACAAGCAGTTCCCGAATTCATTTACCCTTTTGGGGATTATGACGTCAGCATCAGTCTAGTTAGAACTTTATGATAGGGATTAACAACAACGGAGGTTCCGGGTTCGATTCCCGGTGAGAACACAAAAATTAAAATGTGATTTTTCTCAAGCCTGGGTGCTCTGTGATGTAATTCACCACTGTAATTAGGCCTCCTGGCCTGTTGTGGTGCAAAAAAATGTAAAAAAAAAAAAAAATGTAATGTAAAAATCGTTGTTTAGCAGTCTAAGGGTTAATACAGGAAACTCTTTGCCAGAAAAAAATCACAAACACATGTAAACAAAATTGTATGTAATAAGTAAATAATATTTATGACAGAAGAGTAAAATTCAAAGTTATATAAATACCTTTTTACTTATTGACAAAGATGCAATGGAATGAAGAACAATGCTTTGCACTTCAATAGGTCCGCGTAGCAACCTCACGAGAGCTCTAGCCGCTAATTGTAATTCATTAGCTAAAAAAAAAATTAAAACTGTAAGACAAGATTCTCGCATTTTATTAATCTAACATTAGCATGGAATATAATTTTCATCATTCTTTTCCTGTCTATACACTCTACAATGTGTGAACCACTGCAGAACCCCTTTTTGTTTATCTCAGCCTTGCATTAAGCGTGAATCAAAGAAATTAACTTAACGGTTGCAAAACTAAGCTATGATTGAACCAGATTCTCATTTTATAGCACACTTATTAATGCCTTTTAGAAAATGGACTCAAAATTGAAATACATAATTTTTGTTCATATTTATCTTGTTTTAAAATAACATCGAAATTAAAATTACTTTGTAATTAATGCGAGAAATGTGCTTATAAACAAAATAATAAATTAGACACTCTGGAATGTGCGTATGGGCCAGTGGAGCGACTAAACCCACAAAAAAGGTTGGATTGTATAAAGAAAAAATAATGTGTATATTTCCACTTTTTTTTTTTCGTTTGTTGTTGGATTATTGAAATAAAATAAACATATTTAATAAGAACGCAAATGTGTCTTTTTTATATAAAAAAACTGATTTATTTAATCATTATGCTTATGCAAATTGTGCCATGCTATATCTTTTCAGTACTTCTCTACGGCGTTGAAAGCTGGACTCTCACCCAAGCTACCACAGAATTAAAGCGTTTGAAATGTGGTGCTATTGAAGAAAGCTTAAAATATCATGGGTAAACAGGGTTTGCACGAAGATATATTAAAACACATGGAAAAAGAAAGAAAAAAAAATGCAATTAAGGAAAGAAAGCTAGAGTACTTTGGACATTTTATATGGAGAGAGAAGTGTCCATATCATATTGCAAGGAAAAGTTGAAGAAAAACACAGTGTAGGAAGACGACGTATCTCTAGATTTAAAAACATAAGAGAGTAGTTCCACTGCAGCTTCAAATAATTATTTAGAGCTGCTAAAGAAAAAATAAAAATTTCCACAATGATGCCAACCTTCAACATGGAGTGGCACCATAAGAAGAAGAAAAAGAAGAATAGAATAAAAAAAATAATAAGCAAAAATATTTTTTTTCAATTACCTGGACCAGCATGATAGTATAGTTGTGCCACAGCCATTACTACACCAGAATTCCTACTCTGCAGCAGAGGACTAGCGCTACGAAGTAGCAAACGGTGATCCGGGTCTAAAGAACTGGACCCAGATGAAGACTTCTTCTTGGATTTAGAACTTTTCTTAGACTTTTTGCCATTGTGCTTACTACTGTGGCCAGAACTGTTGGATTCTTCTGACTCATAAAATGGCTTGTCTGCTTCATCGCCGGAATTCACAACATTCTAAAAATACATTTTTTTAATACATTTAATATTTCCAAATGTTTGTGGACAATTACTGGATTTTACCCCCTGGGAAGTTTATCAAATCTGATATATATTACAACAGAGATGGAGAAAACACTGGATGAATATTTTCTGCTCAATGGGCACTCATAAAAATCCTGAAATAGGTTTTCATAGTCCCTGGACTGAATCAGAAGCATAAATAACGATACACAATATTTTTTTGCACTACAACAGGCCAGGAAGCACAATTCCAGTGGTGAATTACAGCACAAAACACCCAGGCTTGAGAACAACCACATTTAATTTTTGTGTCCTCATCAGAAATCGAACCCATAACCTTTCGTGTGTGAGTCGAGCGTCTTAAACACTACGCCGCGGAGGCTGCGTGATAGACTGATCATCATTCCTTCACATATCAAATGATCTAAATAAGCTGCAATTGGAGAACCAGTACAGTGCCCTATGCACCACTGGCAGTTTAAAGATATAAATAAGAATAAGAAACGTTTGTTTTGAACATAATATAATCATTATAATTAAAGTGCTGTTTTATTATTGACCTAAACAACAATATATAAACGAATAACTTATAAAGCCCCATTTTATTATTAGTATAAACAAAATAATAATTATAGTAGTAAAAATAATTGCCTGAAACCACTTTAAGTTAGAAAAACATATAACATCGAAATATCTGTGCGGGGTGCACGGATATTTTGATGTACTAATAATGCTCTTAAATATTTTTTTAAAAATTGAAATTAAAAATACTTGAATAAAAAAATCTCCTTAGTGGACAATATAGGAAAATACCTGATTTTCAAGAAACTTTCTGAACTTACCCCGATGTTTGGATCACAAAAGTTCTCCCTGGCATATCGAGTGAGAACATTCAGAATAACGAGTTGCCCCCACTCATCAACATCAACAAGCAGGTTACAAAGTTTCCGGAAGTTTCTGTGGATTAGATCGCTGCGTTCTGGACACACCTCATTGTACGCCATCACTGCCGAACCGATTACTATGATTGTGTGCTCAGAAAGTAGTTTCTTAATAACAGAAATTAATTCATCTTTTTGTTCGGGATCAAGACTGAAAATGAAACATAGCATTGCTTAGTTTTTTCATTTTGTACTCAGATATACAAATGGAAATTTCATCACAACACAAGAACACAAATAAATCAGTATGTATGAATATCGATACAATTTATTTTTTTTAAATGGCAGAAACATGTATTTTTAGACATCTTTCATATCTTATTACTTATTACCTGTATAGTTTAGGGATTGCATGCGCAGCTGTCTTTCTAACATAGGAACTCATATCAGATGCAGATTCCTTAATGGCGAGCATCACTATTGGTACTATCATTTCTACCCTGATGGATGAGAGAACACGTAATGCACTCGCTCGAATCAATTGATTTGGATCCTATAAAAAACAATAACGTTATTATTATTTAATACACAGTTATTTCAATTAAAAAATCAATACTTTATTGGAGATATTAGTCGAAGGTACATAATTAAATATTTATCCCCGACAACTAGGTGTTTCAGAGAATTTAGAATAAAGAATATTTGCAGTTTTTATAAAAGACAAGTGATTTTTTAATCCACAAATTTGGAATATCCAGTGACCGGTTTTTTTGCTTTCGCGACATCTTTGAGACTGGTATCTTTATTAAGAAATTATATTTATTTATACAAAACAGAGGTAAGGATATAGATTCTTAACAAAGATACCAGTATCGAATATGTCGCGAAAGCGATGAAACAGGTCACTGGATATTCCAAATTTGTGGATATAAGTATCACTCCTCTTTTATTTCTGTAATAAATTACAATGAACTTCCATCAAGAATTTTACTTACAGACTAAAATGTTTTAGAATCTGCACTAAAAATAGAAAAAAATTGTAATAAACACGGACACAATACGAAAATATCAGAACAATATCACATAAAACATTCTAAATTGACACATGGACAATTGAGACTTATAAATCACAGACTGACATTATACAATAAACTACCAGACAAAACTAAACAAAAGACCCAGAGAACCTTTTCAAAAGATGTTAAAAATATAATCAACGACAGAGTATAAATTGAAAATGAAAAAATATTTTGTTATGTGAATGTAATAATCCGTAAGGGTTTATAAATTAATTACAAATAAAAAATACAAAAAATAAAAAAGAGTGAGGAGATACTGATTTTCCATTCTTGCTGATATTTCAGACAACAATACAGCATTATGTTATGCGCATAGTGTTTGTCATATAATTTTACTAGTGATTTACACCGTATTGCAGTCGTTGTCAATAACAACGATAACAAGAAGTGCTTTTGAAAAATGTTATCTATCTTGATTAACTAGGTAAATAAATGTCAGATAAATAAAAATATTTCTATTCCAACCTTGAGAGCACGTTGAAATGTACTGATGGAAAGTAATGCGAGATCTTGTTGTTCCTCGGCGTATCTCACAAGATACACATAAACCAGTTTCTTCACTTCAATATTTTTTGAAACAACATTTTTCACCACTGCGGGAAATCTGGAAGCAAGAATGTATTATGTATTTATTTCTATTGCAATTATTTATATGCGCCCTTGAGGTGATTTTAACAAAAATGGCGCTATATAAATTATCCAAACATATATATATATATATATATACAGTGCTCGATTTCAGGCGGAACGCGGCGGAACGGCGTTCCGGAACCTCTCTCTGTAAAAAAACTAAATTATTTGAAAACAGTTAAATTTAACTGATTTATTAAACTTATGTTATTATCTATTATCTATTACGGTAAATTAACTCGCAATTTATTAATAAAGCATATAATTGTAGCTCGAAGCTAACAGATAAACAGATAGACTCATCCGCCGCCGCGCACGTGCAGTATAGCTTCCTCCCCTCCAGGTTAGAGATAGACTCGTCCGTCTGGCGTCTACTCCCCACTTCGTTCATCACTAGATGCTCAGTTGCTCAGTCGTAGTCCCGTAGTCGGGAGTCCGTGTTGTCCTGTACTGTACTCTACTACGCGCTACCCACTTGCACACACGGTCTTCTTTTATTTATCTCTGTTACGTTACTGTTACGTGTTATTGTTGTGAAATAAGATGAACAAAAAGTTAACCGATTTTTTTTTACCCTCGGGTGATACTAAGAGACTTAAGCGAACCATTGATTGTGAAGACAACCTCACGCAACCATCTTCAACGACCTTACAACTGTCAACTAGCACTGAAAAGGTAACCAGTTCAGATTCTGACGAACATCACTCTAAAGAACAAGGACAAAAGGTTGAGTGTAACGACAATGCCTTGCCAGATTGTTGGACTAATTTTCAAAAAACTGAATTTTGCGAAAAATATCACTGGTTGTTAATTAAAAATGGAAAGTTAGGATGCAGTACTTGTAAAAAAGTAGGGATCTTATCTGTTAAGAAAAAAACAGGTATGAAAATTTCAAAAGAATGGGCAAATGTTGAAATAGACAGTTATGGTGACACTAAACAGAAAAAGCAAACGTCCTTAAGGAAAAAGATTTTTGACCACAAAGAGAGTGCTGGTCATAAAGCAGCTGCTGAAATCCTAACCGAAAGTAAAGACGGAAAACTGGAGAAAACTATTTTGAGACAGAACTCTCATGAAAAAGAAATAACGGGGAAAATTTTCCGAACGGCGTACAAGGTTGTTAAAGAAAATCAGTCTTTTAACAATTTTGAAACGGAAATTGATTTGCAAGAACTAAATGGGATTAACATGGGTCGCATTTTACACTCAGACAAAGCCTGTGCTAAAATTGCTTTGCATATCAGTAAGGAAATGAAGAAAACTTTTGTAGATGAAATCATTAAGAATGATACAAAACTTGGTTTGATAATTGATGAATCCACGTCCTTAAGTAATAAGTCAAGTTTAATAGTATACGTTCGGTGTTCTTTGCCTAAAACTGGTATGAGTGGCTCCACTAACGTCTTTTTGGATCTAATAGAACTAGATGGCGTTACTGCTACAGCTGTTTTTGACTCTTTGATGAACTGTCTTCGGTCTAATGGAATATCTGACGTATTTTTAAGTAATAATTTAACAAGCTTAACTTGTGATGGTGCTGCTACTATGATCGGTAAGCACAAAGGCGTTGCAACATTATTTCGTGAGAAATTTCCTTCTGTTATTGTTTGGCACTGTGCAAACCATAGACTTGAGCTGTCAGTGTCAGACGTTATTAAATCTGTTTCAGGAGTTAATAGGTTTAAATCTTTTATTGACAAACTCTATGTTGTCTATCATGCTTCACCAAAGAACAGCAGGGAACTTCGAAGCTGTGCAACTCTTTTGGATACAGAAATTTTAAAAATTGGAAGAGTCTTGAGCACCCGTTGGGTGGCATCTAGTTTTAGATCTGTGTCAGCTGTTTGGACGTCATATGAAGCATTAGTCCAACACTTTAAAGAAGCTTCAAATGACCCGTCTAGAGACAGCAAAGATAAAAGTACTTTTTCCGGACTTCTTAACAAAATCACAGAAACTAATTTCATTCTAGACCTGGGATTGATGGCAGATGCTTTGCAAGAACTTTCAGAACTAAGTGAAGCTTTACAACATCGGAATGCAGATTTGAACTATGCGAACAGAAAATTGCTAATCACAGTTGGTTTATTTGAAGAAAGAAAAACAGTTCCAGGGTCCTACTCAACAATGGCTCAAGAAGCAGTAAACAACTTGTCTTTTTTCGAGGTTCCTCTCCACACAAAAGAAGGGAGATCAGACAATCAGCCGTTGAACCCCAAAATATTTTACGAGGCCCTTAAAACTTCTATTGAAACGAGACTACTTGATGACAAAGATGTTGAGTTAGCTACAACTCTTGAAGTTATGGATACCAAAACCTGGCCGACGAAACTCCCAATAAGTTTTGGGGAAAATGAAATGAGGAAACTTGCTTCCAGGTTCAAACTTAACGAAAGACAGTTAATTACAGGTTTACGCGAATATATCTACTCCAGAGAGTTACCAGAAAGCCTCAATCCTGTAAAACAATCAATTGACTCGGTTGCCATTTCATCAAGTGAATGTGAAAGAGGATTCTCTCAGATGAACTTAATAATTACACCGCTGCGATCTTCACTCAACATAAGAACGGTTTCTGGCCTGATGTTTTTGAAAATTAATGGACCTCCTCTTAGACTGTTTGATCCAGAGAAGTATGTTAACTCTTGGCTGGTTTCTGGACACCACTCGGCGCTAGCTGTCAAGAGTAAGGAAAGATCAAGAGAAGGCAAATACGAAGAAAACATGATGAAGTTTTGGAGTATATTTTAAGAACAATTTTTGAAACAGTTATGTTGTATTGTTTTACTGCTTTTCATTATGTTTATTAACATGTTACATACATAAACATGTATGTTTATTAACTGAGAAGTAAAAACAGCCTAAAAATGCGTAATTTTAAACTGAAATTTTGAAAATTTTCCGAGGGCCCCCGGACCCCCCTTTAGCTGGGGGGGTATGGAATACCCCCCAGACCCCCCGGTGTGTCCGCCCTTAACAGAGTTCTGGTACCTCAATTTTTAGAAATCGAGCACTGTATATATATAGTATAACTTTACATAGGACTCCAGTATTGCCCATACATAAAAAAATATACATGCATTCTGCGCAAAAATAGAACTGAAAAAGCAAATTGCCCTATTAATAGAATTTTGACTTCCATTCATAAGGCTTACTGGCATGTAGAACAGTGCATAGGATCTCACTATAAGGTTATTGCCAAACATGGATCTTCATTTCACTATTATGAAGTATTAAATGCGCACTAGATATTATAGGCACACCCCCAAAGGCTGCTTGCTTACAATCCAATAATAATAATTTTCTGTAGTATATTATTGTTCATTGAAGGCAGGCAGCCTTTGCTGATGCGCCTATATCTTGTGTACTGCTTTTTATGTGCGTTCTTCTTCCTTCAAAAAAGCATCCTGACGGTTTTTTAACTGGTTGCCCGAAATGGAATAGACAACTAGGCATGGCAATTTATTCCAGTCTAAAACCACCCTGCTGGAAAGGAAGTTTTTCTTGGGATTAAGATGGAATTGGGGACCATAGAGCTTCCAGTTGACCCTGTAAATTTATGTTGGGATTTAATTTATGCATCTCATGCAGGGGGCAGTTATTGTAATTATTGAGTATCTTGTAAGGGCAGTTATTGTAATTATTGAGTATCTTGTAAGTTTATTTTTTTTTACATTATAAACAATCATTCTACATTCATCATCATCATTCCCCATTCTGCACTCTGTGGTGCATAGGGCACCGCATTTGCAAACAAAATTCAGCGCATTTCTATAATCTGTTACACGAAGGTAAGGTGATCAGTTTTACACTTCAGATGCCAGACCAGAGATAACTAAATATTGCAGTTTAAACAACCTTTAAAATAATATTTCACATCTACCCTGCGAGGCTTCACACCCGGGACCCACCAACCTAACGAACGCGCCAACCACTACAAAATAAGGCGGACTTATCTCCACTCGATTTCCTTATTCAGGACTTTTACCTAAGAGCAGCCATCGACTCGAAAACACTCGTCCAGGGTTCTGGTTTTATTTCACTCACAGAACTGTATTTTTCATCCCCCAAGACATAGAGCATATTCAATTAGACTAAATTGTTTACTTCTAGAAATGAACTTATACAATAACACAGTAAAATACATAGAATAACACAGTAAAATAATATTAGAGATGTTTACAAGTCAGAGGCGTCTCTTCCTTTGGCTACCATTCCAATTATCCTTTTCATGGCCTCCAATTTAAGGGAATCTTTAGAACTATCCAACATCTGTTTAAGGTCATCGTGCCTGAAATTCAATCAGATAAATTAGTAAAAAATCATTACCTATCTTTGCAAAAGTTCTAACCAACAATTTTGACCTGAAAACATTTTGGCTACACATACATTTAGTATTTTCAATAGATAGAAACATAAATAAAACACTTTGTTATTCTAAACCACTTGAGTTTATTTTTAACACTAATAGCTTCGACAGCATCAATACTTTTAGGGCCCCGATTACAATGGGAAGTTAACAGAGTTATCTTCGACTGTCTATAAAGAAAAACCAATATGTGTGTACGAAAATAAGTATCTTCGTCGGTAACCTATAATTGAACATGTTTAGAAGAAAAAATTGTATGCATATTCCGCTTTTCATACAGAAAAAATAATTTTACTTTGAAGGTAAAATAGAAGATAAATGTTAACTTCCCATTGTAATCGGGGCCCGGGTCTATTAATTTTTCGTCAATCTTATTTCAAAATACTCAAGTAAAAAACATTGCAGACTTTGAATGACCATAAGGGACATAACTAATATAGTTACAAAAGTGTTCTTAATAAAATACATAAACATTTAGAACAGGGAATGTACATAAGATAACATTAGCAACAGAATTAACATATGGTAAAAACTGTAGGTACACGAATGTAGTTTAGATTTAAAATTCGGCTAAGAGTTTGAATATGACAAACCCATTACAAAGTCGGTAATATAAAAACAAATACATTCCTCAAATAAAACGAAAGGTTTTTACTCAATTAATCATATCAATATCAACAATGATTGTGTTTTTTTCCATATGTGAAAATTGCACTCAAGACAGTAGATAGAACCAAAAAATACTAAGTTTTGTTTCCCCGTTATTTCTACGCCAAAATACAAGTAGAGCAAAAACAAACAATTCAATTTAAAGCCTAAAATACGACAATGTAAAAACTTACTTCTTATAATCGGCCTGAAAGAATCCCCCAGATGCGGGATCAGCAGGGTATTCAACTTCCCCGGAAACACTAGTTCTGTCATTATTGTAAGAGGGATTCGACATTTTATAAAATTATTTAAAACAGCTTTCTTTAGAATTATTTACTGCAATGTTAAGTTCTTGGTGGTTGGAGAAATTAAAATTTAGAAAAGAATAGTAATGAAAAGAAAACTTTACGTAGTCGGAACATCGGTTTAAAAAAAAAATACGAGTGATATTGCGGTGAATTTGTTGATAATTAATGTTAAAAAAAAACCTTGTGAAAAACGAAAATATAATTTTCACCGAATTTGACACCAAACACGAAGCGATAAACGTCATTACTTTTGAGTGTTACAAGTATTATAAATAAAATATTTATTATCTTTACCATCTTATGGCTGTTCGGTACAATAAGTTCTTATCAATCACGAAACTTTTTTTTCATCCCAATTTAAATCTATAACCACTTTCACATAACTTCTATAAAGACATCAATCAGAAATAATGTAGAACAAGTTACGTAAACAATAAATAAAATAAAATAATAACAAATATCTCAGACCAGTAGAAGAATTTGTGTTTCAAGGGTGATATTTTGAATCTTCTCTATCCCCTAGAGTAAGTTTTTTTTACTTTTTGCATGCACCTAAACTTTGTTTTATTTATGGCCACACTGATGAATACACGTAAAATAAATACGGACACGTAAAACCGCGTATGACGATTTTTATTTAGAACATTATCGCGACCTTAAGCATTACCTAAAACACTTAGTTAGGTTGAATTGACCAAACCATCTTTGTCTTATTCCAATTTTTAAACACTTTTATGTATCATTTGACGTTTAATTATCAGTGTGGCTATTATGTGAAGCAAAGTGTCGTCTCATTTAAAAAATAAAAAATTCACAAATTAACCGCTCTCTAAAGGGTAGAGAAGATTCAGATTAAAACCTCAGGGGTGGTATTCTGAACGCAAAAGCGCGCGAAAAAAACGTATTTTCAACGCGTAAATACGTACTAAATACACGCTAACATAGCGATCTTTTCGCGCGCAATTCCGTTCAGAATACCGGCCGGTGGTATTCTGAATCTTCTCTATCCCTTTGAGAGTGATCAATTTGGATTTTTCAATTTTTTGCATGCGTTTACACTTTCCTTCATATCTAGCCACACTGATAATAAACGTCAATTAAAATAGCACGATGGTAGTGGTAGTAGAAGTAGTATAACTCGACTAGTTAAAATATCTCAGAAATTAGGTAAATACAACTATCAAACAATGAAGAAAAGAATAATAATTTCACCCCCTTTTCTTTGGTTCACTTAAAATCCGATCCTGAGTTATAATTCAATTACAGTGGCGTGAATCATCAATCATCACCGTAATGCACTAAATTTTGCTAATGGCACTGCAATAATACTCCAATCACAGTATAGTAAACTATCCTAACTATAATTAACATTTCAGGTGCCAGTCCGAAATCGTATGTATACATATACGATGGTATTATTATTATTTATAAATTGATTTTATTTTTGGTGAAAAAAAAAAAAATAATTTTTTTTACCCAAATACAAGGCACTTCACAAATGCTCAAATCTGGTTTGAAATCACATACGAAAAATTGTTTCCTGAAACCGGTCAGCGTGTATAATGTTATTTTATTTTTTTCAATGTTTTGAATAAGAAGTTATAATAGTGTTTCATTTATATAATCCGCTACTCATTTTTTTCTACGCCCAATGTCTATTACATTTTGGTCTATGGGACATTTTCAAACGTCAAGTCAAAAGGTGTATTTTTCCATTTGTGATTTGTACTGTCAAATTTGTTGAGAGGTCGACCAATTATTAACATTTTAAATACACTGTTTACCTAAAGAACAAAGGTGTTTTTATGATATGCAATCTATTAATTAACCGTTGACTCTCATTACTTAAATAATAATAATAAATAAATATAATGTTTTTTTTTTCTTTCAGTACAATATGACAAAATTAATGGAATGGCTGACTACTGGTGTACTCTTATTTAGCATTTGGTTCTCAATAGTATTTGGATACGTTAAATCATGCTGTTTAGATACATACATGCCTCTTATTATCATGTCTCCAATAATTGCAATAGGCGCCTTTGGTTTATATGCTGCCTCTGTGGTGCTGTATAGAGTATTTACATTTAATGACTGCCACGAAGCTGCTAAAGAGTTGCAAATCCAAATATCTGAAGCTAGAGAAGATTTACGAAATAAAGGATATACATTTGATTAACTATTTTAATACACACCTTGAAAGGCTGTCTGCAAGATACTGATTTGTCCACCAGTTGAAAATAACACTGTTATTTATTTTATTAATTTCTCATTTGTTTCTTTAGTGGAACTTTTTACCGAAATTCATTTTTACAGATTACATATTTAAAAATCACATACAAATTAAATTTAAGCTAACATGAATAAAAATTGTAATGGAAACCGCAATAGACGTATACATATAAAAAAACCAAAGAATGACAATGAATCATACATTAAATCTATTCCGATATAAGTCAGTGAAACGTGAAAAATATAATTACAAATGTAAATATAAAACATTCACACCGAAAAACATATATAGACCATTCATGGAAAAAAAAACAGAAAAGTATCATCTTCATAATGTTGTTATTTTTTAAACTTCAAATCCTTAAAAATTAATTATTATTAAGCAACATGAAACAAAATCGTAAGTGCCTACTTTATGCAGTTCTTGGTAAACAGTTTTAAATAATTAACATTTAAATAAATTAACATTTTATCATATTACTCCGACACCCTTTTAATTAAAGTAAGATTTTATTAAAAACAGTATCTAAATTATATAATTGGTGTACATTTGCTTATTAAAACCCACTTTTATTATACCTAATGTCACATTTAACTCATATTCATATGATCATGGACTCGAAAAAATATATTTTGTTTAATATTTTTGTACAAAAATATACATATATAAACTATAAAACTCTGTTTTATTATATTATATTGGTAATAAAACTGCATAGGTAAACAATACATCAAAAAGGTATTATTCAGTATACTTACATAGGGATACGCATTTAAATAGAAAAGTCATTTACTAATTCTTTTTAAATTACACACTTTGTTTACCCTGTGGGGCTCACCCGTAAACCAATACCCACTGTCACCTGACCTGCTATCGTCTTAAGGACAATGCAGAAGGTGAATCGTGCATTTCCTGTATGTAAACAACAGATAATAAAAACATACAAAATACTGGTTACCTAGCACGGACGTCAATTTGCTGACAGTCGGGAAAATGGAAGAAAACCTCAATTCCCCTCTAGGAGAGCAATAGAAATGACTACTATAAAAGCCGTTAAACCCTTGCTACAAGCAGTAGTAATTTAGTAGAGATCAGTTCAGACATGAAGTAGTTCAGATCACTTCATTTCAGTTATTGCTGTTACTCTTCCACTTCATAACCAACTTCTGTATTTCATTCAACATGTAATAAATACACATGGAAGCATCAACATACTTTTTTTTCTGTCACCTCCAACTGGCGTAGGACCTCCCTGCATCCCTAGTCTACCAGCTGCAGGTTGGTTTCAGAGAAAATAATAAATTACTTAAAATGATATTTTATTCATAACATAACAGCGAGAGAAAAATGAAAAAAAATATTAACTCTAACCCTTTCAGAGATTTCTCAAAATTCTCAGACTCAAAATTTTGTTGATTTTATTGTTCTATGATATATGTGTAGGATTTTAGTAATTGAGGGTTGGAGCTCCTACCCCAGTTAGAGATTGACAGAAGACACGAGGTTGCTGATTAAATGTGTATTTATTATATGGCAAATAAGATACAGCACTCGGTTGTGTAGCGCGAGCGTAGCGGCGATGATGGGTTGAAGAAACTGCACTTGAACTACATGCTAGAACTGATATTTTGCATTATTTGAATTATTTTGCATGTGTGTCTTCGATCAATGGACCATGAACCCCACATACGTATTTTAGAAAAAATAAATAAAATAGTCTCATTACACTGTCTCCAATAAAACCACTATCTGTAGTTTTTGTTTCACAGCATTTTGTGAAAATCGTAATTCAGTTCATTGCCTTTCAAAGACAAAATTATAATTTAAGCTTGACCTGCGCAGACAGGATTTGGGGATTGGCCCTCAATTACAACAGATCCATATAAGACGTACTGATATTAATTTATTTTACCTCATGGTGTAATGGTCAGCGCATTTGCCTACCATGCAAGAGGTCTCAGGTTCGATTCCCGACATGGTTGATATGAAGTATTATTTAAAAGGGTGTTTTTACACTAAAATATTTCATAGTCCGTGAATAGTATCTGAAGCGTATGACTTACTTAAGCTTACCTCCATGTAACAAAAATAATCAAGATATTCTGCGATTGATGTACTAATGCAGTGCCCTATGCACCAGTAGGCGCGGAAAGGGAATGATAATATTAATTGATGGAGTCAAAACCAAATAAAATTTGTATTGCACATTAAGATTACACGTAGGATGGGTTGCATAGCCAATTTAAAAAAATAAATTAAGACTGCACTTTTGAGTCAAGACCTTTTAACTGACCAGTAACCCGCAGTTGGTCAAGGGACTTAATACAGAATACTAATGGCAATTATTTTGTTGCAATCTCTTTTTCGTGTCACAATCTAGTCCATATTAAATACCCGAAGAAAAGTTTAAAAAAATAGTATGATGTTGTTGAGGAGAAAACTCTCAAAGGCATAAAAAAATTGCGTACTTAGTACTATGTGCCTAAAATTCAATTGCCACTAGTAAGTGAATGTGAACAAAAACAAAAACAAAAATGTACTAATTATTAGGATATACACGCATGAAAATGAAATAAAGGAGTGGAACGATTAAGTGATATGGCATTCTCTGCTCTCTGATTATCACCAGAGATAATGTAGAACTATTATTATCACCTGCAAAAAAGTTAACTACGCTATGATGAATTACTTGTTTTGTTAATTTAATTCGAAAACCAAATTTTAAATTAGTCCGCTCAATTTTTCTCACGTTTGTGCTGCCATATGTATTTTAATTATTATTTTTTAATATGGCAACAAACATGTTACGGCGGTTTCTGATTGGTTTCAGGTAACTGAAAAAAGAAGAAGAAAATATTTGACAGATCCAGACAGAAGATCTCTTCTATATTTCTAATATTCTAATATATCTGTAATCTGTGATTCTAATCTATTTAACCCAATTTAACCTTACTTTTGTTGTGATACCTTTTTGTCAGTTGCATGAAACCGGGAAATTTTAATATTTGCAGAACATTTAAAAAACCGCCGGAAAATGAAGTGAGTTTACTCTATTTGAACCATAATGCAATTATATTTATCTACTTAAACGATAAAATTTTAACAGTTAGAATGTTAAACCATCATTTTATATTTTGAGTTTTGTTTACACCGTGGTAAAACCGGTAAAGCGTAATATTACTTATCAAATAACTGTACACCACTGAATTTAAAAATAAATCTAGCTCGTTGATCATCTCATTGAGAAATTAGATTTTTTTAAATTTATTTAACCATAATATTTTGACTTGCTGACCGAAATCGGTCAGCAACTTGTTCGTTTTAGGAATATTTTTTTGAAAAAATCACATTGTGTTCTGTTCGGTAATCGTTACGATATTATGTTTGGTGATTTTAAACATATTGAAATATGTTTAAAATCACCATTGAAATATTAACCACCCATCTACGCATAGAGTTAGGTAGAGAGGATAGAATGCCAAACAAAACAGACTTTGTTTCCTCTACTCTTCTTTTCATGAACACAAACTAATTCCGATTTTTCACACATTCATTTTTGAGTAATTTTTTAACACTATTTTTCCATGTTGTTTATGTGTTCTTTGGCTTCTGCATCCATCTGCAATTCCACTGTAAATGTTTTTAGCTCTTCTTTCATCATCCACATACCCAATCATAGCTGCTTCCTTTCTGTGGATATTATTATTATTATTCATTATAGGCAGGCGGCCTTTGCTGATGTGCCTATATCTCGTTTACTGCTTTTTGTCCAAGTTCTTCTCCTTTCAAAAAAGCATCCTAACTGATTTTGAACTGGTTGCCCGAAATGGAATAGACAACTAGGCATGGCAATTTATTCCAGTCTGAAACCACCCTGCTGGAAAGGAAGTTTTTCTTGGGATTGAGGTGGAATTGGGGACGATAGAGCTTCCAGTTATGACCCCGTAAATTTGTGTTAGGATTTAATTGATACATCTTTGATTGCAGAGGGCAGTCATAGTAATCATTGAGTATCTTATAAATTTCTATCAAGTCCCCTCTCTTCCGTCTTTCTTCCAATGATGTAAGTCCTAGTGCTTTTAATCTGCCGTGGCAGGGCATCCTTTCGAGTAATTAAGGGATTTTTGCAGCACAACATTGGACTTTTTCCAGTAGCTCGATGCCTTTAGTGAAGTAGGGACGCCATACTTGATATCCATACTCCAACAAAGGTCTTACATGGGTCTTGTATACTCAAAGAAATATCTCTGGAGTAATATTTTGGAATGCCTTCTTAATCAAATAAATTTATATTTCGTATTATTATTTATTATAGGAGTTTAAACGTTAATACGGTTTCTCCATTGATATGATTATGCCAATATCTTTTTGATATTTTAGTAATAAAAAAATGTATGTAAATGTTAGTAAATATTTGTAGATTTTGTTTATTTATTTACACCCTTTATCAAAAATACAAGTCTACGTTCACTTTGCCCATATAACCATTTACTGACTTTTCATTGTCTACCGGTTTCGTCAGGACACTAATTACACTAACAGGCAAAACCCACTATACACCTCAGTATTATTATTATACATTTTTATTACTATAAAATATAATATTTTGACTATTGTAATAATACACCTTAGTAGTTGCACAAAATTATAAAACCAGTGTGCTGATAGGATCCATGTTATAAGAAGCCAACACCAACATGCACTGATTATAAATAAAAATATATATTTTAATATCTTGTGGGAGCAAAAGTTTAAAAAAGGGGGAAGGTGTATAGTGGATTTTCTATAAAATATACATTTTTTATATTTATAAAAATAATAATAAAATGCAATTTTGACCATAGGTTGAGTGTCGAAGGATTATTAGTATATTTCCCATACGACTACATCTATCCTGAACAATATGCTTACATGTTGGAACTTAAGAGAGGATTGGATGCAAAGGTTTGTATTTGATTTTCAACATAACATATAATAATTTATTGAAAAATTCAAGATAAAAATATGAAAATATCACATACTACGAATAATGTTAAAAATATATGAAATGGATTTAGAAAAATTAATTGTATTTTTAAAATCAATATAAGTACTGTGGAGAAATGTTTTCATACACAATTTTAAAAAAGAAGTTATAAAAAAGTTGATAATCGTGACGTCAAGATTCGTGATGATTTTACATTTAGTTACAAAGGGTCACCTTATGTGGTGCTGAAAGACAAACCATCAAGCATATCGTTAAAGATTGCCCAACAAAACGCTACCCTGGTGATCCAACGGACTCCCTGACTGCAGTGCCTGAATCAATTGAATATCTGACTGGCTTGGATCTGCATCTCTAAATTCTAGTTTGTTTTTTTCATATTTTTTCTTTCCTGCCATACGCTAATAAATCTGCACTCTTTAAGAATTAAATTGTAACTAGCAGGTACAGTCATCCATTGCAGACTATTATTCCTTTTCCCGCGTTCTAAATCGATGTATTTTATTTATTCGTTTTAATACTTAATTTACGCATTTTATTTATTGGTTTTAACACTTATTTTGTTAGTGATCATGAATATACAGACTCTGTTTTTGATTCATACTATAACTACAAACCTTTTCGATAATAAATTACAATGAGCACCGCGGTTAATAAGGTAATTGCTAAAATAAACGGTCTTTCCAGCTTCATTTAATCAGCTCTTCAGGCCTTGTTTCATCAGCATTCCAGGCCTCTTATGTGTCATTCTGACCTAAATTAACCGTCCCTTTAAGCCTGATTGATAGGGATCTCGAGGACCTAATAATTTTATCCCTTTAGGCCTCTCATGCAATTTAATGAAATATGATATCGGATGTAAGACAGTTGTTTGTGAGGTGCCTACTGCTTAAATTTTATGATAAATTAAGTGAGGTCAAAAGAACTTAACAAAATATAAACATTCACACAGCAACACAATTTATGTATTTATAAACTGTATTGTCCCACTTGTATCAACCTCCATTGGTAAAAAATAATATAATGTAATTGCTCCAAAAATATTTAAGGATTTTTTGCCAAATATAAAGGACTCAAAATGTAAAAAAAATAACTACACATATAAATAGAGTAGCGAGAGATTTAAAAAAAATATCTAGACTAATAAACATATTACTTTACATAATTGGTACACATATTTTTTATATTCATATGTATTACACTACTTTATATTTGTTTTTTATTATATTTTTTACTATATTATTCATGTTTAAGTAACATTATGTATTTTTAGCACATATACACTTATACTCTATATTTATATAATAATGATTATTAAATTCTTATATTTAATTAGCTATGCATTTATAATCAAGTAGTTTAAGTATTGTTTTTTGTTTTTATTATATTAGTATAGAACTACTTAAAAATTCAAACATAAAAAATCTCCACCTTAAAACAGGCTGAGCCATGTTAAATTGAGACTATCCTAATCAGAGGTAACCTGTATTAATTTTTGAATTCACTAGTTTTATAATTCCTAGGTATTAATCATGTATTTATGCAATAAATTTATAAAATTAATAAATTATGTACATTTGATTTTAGGGTCATTGTTTGCTGGAAATGCCTTCAGGAACAGGGAAGACTGTTTCATTGCTTTCTCTCATTGTTGCTTATATGATTCATAACCCTCATCATGTCAGGTAAGCTTTTATTTGAAAACATTAAAAAGTTAATAGTTGCAGACAAAAATTCTGAAAAATTTATCAAAACAGAGGGAAAACATTTTCCAGAAAGGAATATGGAAGTCTAGGAATTACAGGGCTTAAGACCAGTCATTGTCTGGTTTAAGTGGCGACTCTAAACACTGTGTAACACACAATGACAGGTCATAAGCCTTGTAAATACCTAGATTTCCATATTCCCTTCTCAAAAATGTTTTCCTTCTCCGTTGCGACAAATTTCATCTTAATAACTCCCTAGGGAGGGAAATTCAGCCTTGTCTACAAACATTTGGACATTCGAAATATTGTTGATTTTAATGACAGGTGCCGTGGCGCAGTTGGTTAGGCGGCCAACTGTGAAACTGGCGTCGCGGGTTCAAATCCCGCCAGTTGCAAGAGAAAAATCCAAGATTTTTTTTTTTCTCAATTGGTCCGGGTGTCATGGTGTATTTTTCATTACCTGCTTCCATATCCCCTCTATCCCACCTCCTGACAAGCCTCAAAATAGAAGTTTAGCAGGTTATTCCTTTAAAAAAAACAAAAAAAAACACATTTGTCTTTACATTTTTAGGAAGTTGATTTACTGTTCAAGAACGTTACCTGAAATAGAAAAGGTTGTAGAAGAGTTGAAAAATCTTTTAAATTACTATGAAAAGAGTACTGGAGAGAAACCTAACCTGACTGGACTAGTTCTCAGCTCTCGAAAAAATTTGTGTGTGCATCCAGAGGTAAGTTATACTAAAATATTTACAGTCACTACGGCCAATGAGGAAGTTCAGAGCTATGGGAAATTGGACATAAAAAATATTTTCTTAGATGCGGTAAAAATTTAAGCATTGAATTGTACCGCAAGGTTTCTTAAAAATGTATGAAAAAATCAATAAAATTAAACTACAATGTTTGAATTAACTACCTAGTAAACGAAGAAGTATAAATATTGGAAAATTGTTTTCAGGCGTTGCCTAGTAGGTGATTTGGTTCAACCGAATGAATCTCACCCACGTGATTTCAGGAAACGTTTCAGCTCTTTTACCTCACAAAAGTCAACAGATGGAAGAGTTGAGGAAATGTGGATTTTCAAACATGGGCAGAATGGTGAATGTTACACAGTGTGTAAAGTGGTCACTCAAACCAGCCAATGACAGGTCATAAGCCCTGTAAATGCCTAGACTTCCATATTACCTTCTCAAAAATGTTTTCCCTCTCTGTTGAAATAAATTTAAAATTGAACTATTTTGAAACATCACAGGTTCAGGTGAACAATGACCAATCATTTATAGCGTTGTTATGTGTTGTGAAGGATATCCTGTTTCCAGGTAGCCATTTTTTTCAACGTTTAGTATGTTTTGACAGAGTTTTCCTTTTAAATGTCAGGTTTGTAGAACTCCATATTTAAACTTGTAATATAAGAAATCAAACACTGATTTGAGTCTACTGAACACTATTTAACATATTTATTATTATAAATATACTGTTATTTTACACTATGTCCCTTTATGTACATGCTTGCATGATGCGTTATTAATAGACTAATCATTTTACAATTGTATTTAATTTTTAGAAATTCTTGAAATATAAATATTGTATAAAAATACATTTATGTTTATATAAATTTCTTCATAATATTTCAATCGTGTATTAAAATGATATAGAACACCAACCTATAATAATATTGTTGATATATTTTCCGCAATATTATTTACAGATATAAAACTATAAAGCTTCATTAATTATCTTACAATACATACATGTATGTCAATAAATACTTACTTTGTTATATATTTTTCCGAAATTCAAATATAAACACTTAAATTCCCCATTACCTATGAAACACTTATCCTCGCCCTTAACTATTGGTTTTCCCCGCAATTATGATTGATGTACATGCTAAAGTTCATAAGATTATTTTTATTTGTTACTCAAGTACCTCATAACTATATAAGGACATTCAATCCATCTAATCTTCACATTCGTTTGAAAATGCCCTAACAAGACGAAACAATTGTCACTAAATTTTTGTTTTTATATTTGTAAAAATAAAATAAAGTGTTCAGTAGACTCAAATCCATGTTTGATTTCTTATAATATAAGTTTTAATTTCAAAATTACAAATCTTAAAAAAATCATAGCGATTATCAGCTTAGCTTGCACATACACAAATGCATAGCGATAATAATACAATACGTAAAAATATATTTTTTTTAGCTTAGTTTGAGTCTATTAACTTCTCAAGGCCTTCGTGGTGTAGTGGTCAAGACGTTTGACTCACGCATGGAAGGTTTCGGGTTCGATTCCCGGTGAGAACACAAAAAAAAAAGTGATTTTTCTCAAGCCTGGGTGTTCCGTGATATAATTCACCACTGTAATTGGGCCTCCTGACCTGTTGTGGTGCAAAAAAAAAAGAATAAAGTTTAGTCTATTAACTAATAAAAAATATTAAAAAACCACCGAACTTCCTCATTAATATAGTTGTATTTGATTTTTCTTATTTATCCTGTGTTCGTGCAGATGAAGAATACAGTTCTGTGTGTGAAATAGAACGAAAATCCTAGACGAGTGACTCGCTGGATGCTCTCAGGTAAAATTCCTGAATAAGGAAATAGAGTGGAGATATGTCCAACTCGTTGTGCAGTGGTTGGTGCGTTCGTCTACCATTCTTGAGAGAGAGAAATGTTTCATTGTTTCATTGACTAATCACCTAACCTTCATGTAACAGATGATCGGAATATAAGGCATTTGGTTTACGAATGCAGTGCCATATGCACCGCTGGATGCGGGAAGGAGAGTGATGATATGTTTTTATATGGGAATTTAATCTTTATGATTTTCATTTATATAAGTTTATCTTATTATCTAAAAAATACATCCAAGTTTGTTCTAAAATTATGTACTTTACATTTTTTTCTAATGATCCTTATCTCAACTTTTGCATTATACCTTAAATTGCATTATCTGTATGATATTGTGGGTGTAGGATTTTGGTTGTTGTTACCCCAGTGAGAGACAGAACGCTGCCCTAGTTCTTGTATGTTCAATAGTCCATTTTGCAAATTGTACAAAATAAATTTCATTTGTTTTTAAAGTCAAATAAGTAAAATCAGTAAGTGGAGATTGGCACCCAAAAAATGATGAAAATACCATTTGATAGCGGAAAAAATAATAATTCTTTAGCTACATGAACGTGTACTAAGATAATAAACATATTGCATTATTCATAAATCATTTTTTTAAATGGTCTATTAAATATACAAGAACTAGGGCAGCGAGAAGACACGAGGTTGCTGTTTAATGCATATTTATTACATGGCTAATGAATAATCAATCATGTTGCGCGAGTGTTATGGCGATGATGAGTTGATGTAACTGCACTTGATGTACATGCTGGAATTGACTGACTGATGCTGACTGATTGAACTGGGCGTTAACACACCCTGTTTTGTCTTTATAGACCGCGTTCCTTTGTTGTTCATTTCTCCATGGTAGGGACGATGTAAATGTACTGCAGGACGTTGATCTCGTATTAATAGAAAACGCTGACTTGCTTCATCGGTCATCGCACTATAATTTCAGGTGAAATTACTTAGCACTTGTGTGTGTCATCAATCATGGACTATGAACCCCACGTGGGTATTAAAAGTGGATTATATATCAATTTTATATTCCACAGGTATCAAAGGAAAAAGAAGGCAAAGCGGTTGATGGTAAATGCCATTCTCTAACTGCCAGCTACATAAGAGAAAAGAGTTCAGCGGACGGGAATACTCCAGTTTGTGAGTGCAAATAATTAATTCATCTATATTTTTAACTGTTCTTCTTCTTCACTGTCTCGCTAAATGCTGGTGTCGTGGTCTGATGGAATGTTAGGCACTAGGTGTACGATACACCTCTATTGCTCTCGATCCGAGGCCAAGTTGAGGGCAGCGTTTACCCCCTTAGTTCTTTTATTTGGTCGGTCCATCTTGAAACATGAGTGACCGCCCTTCTCTCTTGCAATATGCCCAAAATATTATGAAATCCCTTTTTTTATATATATATATATATATATATATATATATTTGAACCCCTGTATTTAGTAGCCTTACTTGTCGTGTACAAAGCTAAGGCACTCGGAAAAAATCGTTATTGTTTATCTTGGAAATGGGATGTTCGATCACTGATTTTGGTTTATTACCTTTATGAGTCCAATCATCATTGTTGCAAAGTCCAAGAACAATAGCGCATGATAACTACTTTTAACGACAGTGTGAACATCTGTTAAGGATATTCCATCTTTCCTGCATTCTGCTTCAATATTTTGGCGTTGTAAACTGAAAAATGGCCACTGTAATAACAGATGTTCGATACTCTGTGAAGAAATATCATCGCATGAACAATAGTCATCATTCCTTAATTTAAACCTGTATAGGTAACTTCTCATAGCTCCGTGTCCGGTGAAAATTTGGGTCGTTTCGAAAGTACTTAGGTGATGATGACGGAAGTTGGCTGCATCAGCCAGTGTTGGGAAAAACACTTTTTCTGCATGTTGTGAAGAGTCTTTCGGTTATTGATAGAGTTCTTGGCGGATGGAGATGTTTGTGCGTCTTACAGTCCACAGAATGCGTAGCATCCATTTCCAGCACCACCGTTCAAATACATCTAGCAGTTACCTAACTTTAAAACAATGTAATGTCTGACATCACTATTGATATGTATTATTAATCTACTAGAATATCTCCAGAATAAATTAGTCTCCTGACATGTTGGAATTATGATCAGTATAAATAATAAAATACATAAAACAATCTCTATAAATTAAACTTGTAGTTTATTGAATTCATGTATTTATTTAAATACTCATAATTTTTTTAATTCTCTTTACACACAAAAAAAAATCTAAAAATATTATATTTTATAGATTCACCAAACCGGATTATTATTTTAATTTAATTAAATTATTATTAATCATTGTTTATAATGTGAATTTTTTTTATTTAAAAACAAAAAAGTTTTGAAGCACTAACTTTGTGGTTATTCATTAAAATAAAATAAATGTTTCATATTAATTTCTGTACCTCAGCATTCTGAGGATACGAGAATACATGTGAAATAACTACATTAAAAAATGTTTTGTCGATGAGTATGAAAATGAGACTAAATATTTACATAACAAACAAACAAACAAACCATCACGCCGTTTCCCCGTAAGGGTAGGCAGAGAGGATAGAACGCCACAACACTCTATCTTTGCATACGGATCTCGCTTCCTCTACATTCATACATCTTCTCATGCACGCGCGCCGATTATTCCGACTTTTGACATGTCCATCTTTAAGTATTTGTTGGATTTGGTCATGCCATGTCTTTCTCGGTCTTCCTCTATTTCTGCATCCATCAACATTCGCATTGTAAATATTCTTAGCCGTTCTCTCGCTGTCCATTCGTTCTACATGTCCAAACCAGCGCAGAGCTCCTTTCTTGATTTTGTCGATAATGCTTGTCTCAGCCTTACATAATGTACGGATCTCAACATTTGTGCATCTATCGTACATAGTTTTACCACACATTCGCCTGAGAGATCGCATTTCGACAGCATTCAGCTTACTTTCATCCCTGTTTTTCCAAGTCCATACTTCGCTCCCATACATCAGGGATGGGACCAGGACTCCGTTGTGAACTGCCAATTTTGCCTCTTGTGACAACCATTTATTTGCCAAGGTCGATTTAAGTGCACCGTTCACTCTGTTCCCGGCACTCACCCTCCTTTCAATATCTTTCTCAGTCATTCCATCCCTAGTGAACATACTTCCCAGATATACAAATTCCTCTACTTGTTTTAGTATAACTCCATTCACAGTGATTTCACATTTAGTCATACTTTCATTTCTTTCAAAAACCATCACATTCGATTTATCGACATTCATCAGCAAATCGCTTCTCTTGCATACATCGTAGACCTTTGTTACCAAGAATTGCAGTTCCTCTTTGTTATTAGCAAGGAGTACAGCATCGTCAGCATACAAAAGACAATTGACTTTTAAATCACCCATTTTTGCTCCCATTTTTAAGCCTTTCAGTTCTTTCATGCAGTTATCGATATACACGTTGAACAGCCATGGTGACATAACACATCCCTGCTTCACTCCTTTATGAATGTCAAACCACGATGTGTATGAACCATTTACCCTAACACATGCTGTGCTGTCTTTATACAGAGAAGCAATAGCACGTGTTAGATTTCCGCTTACTCCGTACTCCGATAACACCTTCCATAATTTTTCTCTGTCAACTCTATCAAACGCTTTTTGCAGATCGACAAATGCGCAGAAAAGCTTTTGGTTTTTAGCAAGAAATTTTTCTGTCATGTTTCGTAAAGCAAATATTTGATCCATACATCCTCTTCCATTCATAAAACCGCTCTGAATATCCCACACTCTATCCTTTGTAACTTTTCTTACTCTATCAATCCATAACAGGAAAATTCTAAAAATGTATTATTATTATTATTGTATAGGTATATAGTGAGCACACAAAAAAAATATTTAGTAACTGTTTCGAAGACATCACTTATTAATAATATATTTTATGGGCGGGCAGCTTTTGCTGCTTTTTTTAAAAATGTAGTACACATGTCTGCATTGTTCTTTCTTTAAAAAGGTTTGTTTTTAAACGGACAATTTTCAAGTTATTCCAGTCAACCATTGCTGTAAGTTAAGGTGGAATTAAGAACAATAGATCATCCAGTGTTGACTTCATTTATCTTTTTTAATTTTAGGTCAATTCTATGAAGGATTTAATGCAGAGGGACGAGAATCTGTCATGCCCCACGGAGTATACACACTAGATGATTTAAAACAATATGGTTCTGATAGAAATTGGTGTCCATATTTTCTAGCACGACATGCGGTTAGTTCAGATAATTTTTCCTTTTGTTTAGTACATAATCTTTTTGTAAGACAAATTATATGTGTTCTTCTAGACTATGTTCTATCTGTGTGACTAGTTATAACCTGTTTTAAAGCGAACTTTTTTGATTGGGTTAATAAAATCATTTGATTCATATTTTTTTCTGAATCTGTTTTTAAATAAAAAATAGTATTAGCTAGCTGAACATCTTTTATTATAAAACAAACTTCTGTATTCCACAATATATCGATTCATTCACATTTTTCAAAAATCTGATCAATGTTCAAATGTTTTTTTTTTTCAGATATTACATTCAGATATTATTGTTTACTCTTACCACTACCTACTGGACCCTAAAATAGCTGACATTGTTTCCAAAGCATTGAACAAAGAGGCCGTGGTTGTATTTGACGAAGCCCACAACATAGATAATGTCTGCATAGATTCTATGAGTGTAAAGATTACCAGAAGAATCATTGAGAAAAGTACTCAAGCCTTGCAGCAACTTGAGAAAACAGTGGCAGCGTGAGTCATAATTTTCTTAAACTAATTATCATTCAACAGTTTTTGTCAACTTTGTTTTAAATCACTAAAAAGTATATTATTATGTGTCCTCATCAGGTCACATTATTTTTATTATTAATCTTTGTTTATAATGAAGAAAAAAAAGAATAAATAAAAAATAAATAAATATTGATGCCAAACTGTTTGTTAGTCAAGGTGTTTAATGAACTTATTAAATATTGTTAAGTCATTATGTAAGAAATTCAATATACGCCAGAAATTTCACTTTTCAAGAGAGTGATGAGTTGAAATTTTCATGCAAATCTAAGGTTAGGTGTATTATTTTTTTTATGAAGTTACACATTTTGTATTTTTTATTTTAAAAATAATTTTATAGAGCAGACTGAGGAGGGTGAGTGTCAGAAATTAAAAAAAAATGTAGAAAATCACAGTTACATATCTACGAGCATTTGGACAAACTCAAATATTGTAGTTACATAGTGCTTAAAATATTGATTATGTGAATTATTTTTTTAGTGTAAAGGTTTACCGAGTATTATTTTATTGGGATTTAGATTGCGGGAGGATGATGCAGCAAAATTAGCAGAAGAATACCAAAAGATGGTTGAGGGATTAAGGGAGGCTGCAATAGCTAGAGATTCTGATGCCCTTTTAGGCAATCCTGTTTTACCAGATGAAGTATTAACAGGTACAGAGATTAATAACACACAATGTGTACTGTATGAGGTTTGATTAAAAAATTCATGGAATATTTGATTTTCGAATTTTAATGCGCAATTGCAAGAGCTTTTTTTTCCCAAGATTGATACACATTTTTATAATTAATCTGTCGATTTTCGGCCATTTTGGACACATAATTGGTTTTTAATAGACAAACTAGCAAGACGGTTTGTGTGATCTGCAAATTTTCAAGATTATTCCAGCGCAAAGATGATGGAGCAAAGAATTTATAATAGGTTTTATGTTAATACAAAATTAAATGCAGCGGATGGAATGTTGGGAGACCGCTTACGGAAAGTCTGTCATGAAGAAAATGGCTGTTTACGATTAGTATAGAGGGTCACGAAAACGTTGAAGATAGGGAGAGACGTGAGCAGTCAAGAACATCGACTACTGACATCATCCACAAAATCAAACAAAGTATGCTTGCTAATCGCCGAATGACTATTAGGGAGGTGATAGGAAGTTGGTGTCTTATACAGATCATGCAAATCGATTTTCACTAACATGTTGGGCATTGTTGAGTGGCAGTGACTGTTTACTGTTTCCAAAGATAAAGAGGACTATAAAAGAATGATGTTTTGCGACCATAGAGGAGATAAAGACCAAATCGCTGATGGAACTGAAGACCATACTAAAAAGTGCATTCCAAAAAAGTTTCGTGGATCAGAAAACCGCTGGCATAAATGTATTACATATAGCCCATGGTGATTACTTTAAAGGGGAGAGTATTAATATTGAGAAACAAATAAAGATTTTTTTAAATATACACAAACTCCATGTATTTTTTTATCAAACCTTGTATTGTCATGAAATCTGTCAAAATAAATGTTTCTATTTTTGACATTCTTAACAAATGCTTATTTGGCAAGATTACATTGTCTATGTCAGCTTTTCATTATTGACATATGTATTTAAACGTTAGTGATGTTTAAATCTAAATATTGTACCTTATAGAAATGTTTATCCATCAACTTTAAATACTGTCTTTATATTATATATTTTTTAATTATAAATTTTCATTGTTCTTATTAATATGTACTTTAATAAGTACTACCATGAGACCACGACCCGCTTTCAATTGTAACACACAGACAGCTGAGTATTTTATATAGTTTATAATGTTTATGTATGTATTTTTAGAGGTTGTTCCTGGAAATATTCGGAATGCTGAACACTTCCTTGGATTCCTAAAACGATTTCTCGAATATCTAAAAACTCGCCTAAGAATTCAGCATGTTGTGCAAGAATCTCCTGCAGGTAAAAACAAGTGGAATTGTTACCAAATATTTTTCTGTAATCCCTCCAATTGGTCGATTTAAAATAGAGTTGAACCTCTATACATTTGCCATTAATCATTTCCTGGGAAAATTAAAATATGACGAATATAAAAACGCATATTAAATATGACGAATATAAAAACAATTTTTCCCATAAGAAATAATTGAAATTTGATTAATTTGTTTCCGATTCCTAAAAATAGCACAAAAATGTTTTTTAAACTATAAGTTAAATGTATTATTGTTATCAAAAACATTTTTCACTTTGTGGTTTGACATTTTACACTTATATGTTTATAAATTTGTTTAAACCATTTTAATTTTAAGTTACACTTCGACCGGTTTCGAGGTTACTACCTCATAATCAGGAATTAAACTAACTTATAATTACACGCGTTGCTATTTATATTATAAAATATTGTATGAAAGAGACAGAAAAATGGAAGTTCATTTTATCTTCTTTCTCTCTCTTTCATTTTTCTGTCTCTTTCATACAATATTTTATATTATAAAAAGCAACGCGTGTAATTGTAAGTTAGTTTAATTCCTGACAATGAGGTAGTAACCTTAAAACCGGTTGAAGTGTAACTCAAAATTAAAGTGGTTTATACAAATTTATAAACATTTAACTTATCCACTTAAATGTAGACTCTTTAAACCAAGAAAACACAGTTTAATGGTTATTTGTATTTTCTAGGTTTTCTCAAAGACCTTGCGTCAAGAGTTTGTATTGAGAGAAAACCTCTAAGATTTTGTGCCTCGAGATTATCGTCCCTTCTTCGAACACTGGAAATACCCGACCCATCAAACTATTCGTCTCTAACTCTCATCACAAACTTGGCAACCCTTGTAGCAACTTATACAAAAGGGTTTACTATAATTGTCGAACCATTTGATGATAAAACTCCGACAGTGTCAAATCCGGTGTTATATTTCAGGTACAATATTATACTACTTATCTGTGTCCAGGCGGTTGAGGAATGAATACAGTTATGTGTGTGAAATAGATCTAGAACCCTGGATGAGTGTTTTCGACTCGATGGCTGCTCTCAGGTAAAAATACCGAATAAGAAAATTAAGTGAATTTAAGTACGCCTTGTTGTGTAGTGGCTAACGCATTTACCTACCGCTCTTGAGGTCCTGGTTTCATTTTCTGGCAGGGCGGATGAGAAATATTGATTTCAAATGTTTATTTCATTACAATATTTCAATGTCATTTAGCGTGGATCTTTTTTCAGCAGTACAGCACCATCTAGCGGTAATGTTTGAAAATTCTGGGTAATTAGAGGGCATGCGTAAAACCACGTGACCTTCGAGAAAATATTGCCACCCAGAACACCCAGGCTTTAGAAAAATCTCATTTTATTTTTTGTGTTCTCACCGGGAATGGAACCCGGAACCTTCCATGTGTGAGTCAAGGAAATAGGAAAAAAAATGACCTAATGATATTCAAAAATATAAATAACTGTATCTGTATATAAATGACCTTAAATCGATACTATTATTCAACGGGAAAAAGTAATAGAGAGGAAAGGAGGATAGATTAAGGAGAAAGAAGGAAATGTTTCCTCAGACGTGATTTAAACAGAGATACTGTAGAAACATCTTTGATACTGGATGGGAGATGATTCCACAGTCAAGCCGCATGGACACTATATGAGTTAGAGAAAAACAGAAATTGTGGATGGATATTACGAGGGTGCTTTGAGAATGAGGAAGTTCAGTGGTTTTTTTTTAATTTTTTTATTTTTTTTTATTTGTTAATAGACTATTAAACTAAGTGCTACAATTTTTTAAAGTTTTGTATTTCTGAAATAACTCCGCGTGTAACGTCAGAGGTTCATTTCCGCTTATTCTCATTCAGTTCTTCCCATTGGTCCAGAAGCGACAAGCAGACCAGAAATCTTCCATAGCTCTCAGATCATAGGCTAATTCACATGCACCAGTGACGTCATTCAAAATAGTGCATTTTTATTAATGTATGTTTTATTATTTTTTCCGTACATTTTCAAGAAACTTTGCACTACAATTTAATGCTCTAATTTTTACCCTGCCCAAGAAAACATTTTTTGTATCCAATTTCCCGCAGGGCTGAAGTTCCTCATTAGATCAAAGGGCTAAACCATGAACTAATTAGCATTAAAAATTTTCACGGAGGTTTAAGAGGAGGAGGAGCGTTAGAACAATAAAATACAGTGAACAGAAGTGAGAGGGAGTGATAGTCTTTCCGCTGTCTAATTTTGAGCCATTCCCTGTAATAGTGTGATGATAGTAAGAAATGTGGTCATATTTCCTAAGACCAAAAATTTACTCAATGCATGAATTCTAAAATCATTCAAGATTATCAAGTTGCTCACAGCTTAAATCAGTCATGGAAACATCAGCGATTATGTATGAGTCTCGTGATTCGGCGCCAGTCCAGGGGGACAGTGATAAAATCAAGCATCAATATTTTAAGTCGACCTTGCTAGGAAACAAACCCGGAACCTCAGGCATAGTAGACAAACGGTCTAGTCACTATATTACAATGCGAACATGCACTAATCTCTACTCCATTTCCTTTTTCAGGATTTTTACCTGAGAGTAGACATTATGTAAAAACTGGTTCTATTTCACACACAGAATCGTATTCTTTTGTCCACATGGACATGGGTTCTTTCAATATATAACTATATATAATAAATATATAACATTTTTATCTCTTGTATTTAAATTTTCGCATTGTTTAAATTTTTTCAGCTGCCTCGACTCTTCCATAGCCATGAGACCAATTTTTGCACGATTTCAAACAGTTGTTATAACGTCAGGTAAGCATGTCTTTCTTAAATCAAAACAACCTGTAATATTCACTATGCATGTGGGCAGCGGACAGGAATAAAAGCAAATAAATTAACGCTAAATATTTTTGCAAATATCCGAAATCACTATAAAAGTATCTAGAAATGCCAGATGCTACTATTGCCTAAAAAATATGGAAATAAAAATAAGAATATTATTAAATGTTAATATATTACAACAGAGATGAAGAATATAGAAGACTATATGGAAGTCTAGGCATTTACAGGGCCTGTGACCTGTCATAGGCTGGTCTGAGTGGCCACTTTACACACTGTGTAACATTCATCATTCTTTGTGAAGCTAAAGAACTGAAATCTTTATTGATGCGAGTGAGAGTCTAAATAATTCATTTAGTAAGAAAATACATTTTTCAATCAAATTGTAATTAACTTCTTTTTTTTTATTTGTTTCTTTTTCCATACATATATTTACATAAAAATATAATTACAAAAACACACTTAAGAAAAATACATCTTAAAATTAAGCTATAACATAATATATAGGTGGGTGCCATAGTAATTGGACACTCTAATTACAATAGGGAAAATCATGATATTATTTTAAACAATTTTAAATTAATAAAGGTCTATGAAATACTGTCAAGTTAAAAAATATTTTTAAATTTTAAATTCCCGCAAAAACGGTTCGTCACAATTTGATTAAATTTTGAACTTTGTTTGTGACCGTTTAAATTTAAATAGAGTATCGTCACAAATCTTGGCGTCACAATTGTCAAGGTCTAACATGTCGCATTTTTGCGGAGTCATATTTTTTGCCAATTTTATTTTTAAAGTCATGTATAAAAACATTTATAAAAACATTTCCACAAAATCCATATTGATTTTGAAAATACAATTAATTTTTCTAAATCCATTTCGCATATTTTTATCGGTATTCGTAGTATGTGATATTTCCATATTGTCCAAAATACGTAAATGCAATGCATTCATTTTAATAAAGAACATACTAAATAAATGTAAATTTATGGCAGACATAAATTCTTATGTTTACTTATTTCGACAATTAGTTTTACAGTCCTGCAATTATTATAGCATGTCCAATTACTATAGCACTCACCCTATGCGAATATAGATAGATGCATAAAAAGTTACGCCAGGAAGAAAAAAATTTTTTTTTAACGGATTACACATACCATGACAAATTAAAATCTCAATTTTCTTTGTATATTGACAGTAAGTTTTTCATTACAGGTACTTTATCGCCATTAGATATGTATCCAAAAATTCTAGATTTCAACCCTGTCGTGATGAGCTCCTTCACTATGACTCTTGCGAGGCCATGTCTACTTCCGATGGTATTTATTTATATATACGCCCAATGGGCATTTTTAAGGACATATTTATACATAGAAAATTATTATAAAAAAAGTAAAAAGACTCAGTGGTATATAGTAGACTTTGTGGGAGTGGAAGCGGGAGAGAGGTGTTTATAATTAAATTAGATTCAGTGATCGTTTGAAAGAAGACAACTTGTTATCAAAGAAATCAAGACTGGGATGTTTGTTGGCAGATCTAAGAATTCTGGGCATAGGGGAATGAAAACCATAGTTAGTTCTATGGTTATCGGTATGAAAGAGTAAGTTTTGTCTGAGGTTTCTAGTTGGGATATTAAATTTTATTGAGCTCAGTAGTTCAGGTGCATCAAAGAGTGAGTTGAGAATTTTAAATAGGACTAGAAGGTCGGATTTATTTCGACGGTCTTGAAGAGAAGATATATTTAAGGTAGTTAGTAACTCATTATACGTATATTGGTCTCTGGATAAGCCCAGCCTCCTGCCGATCTTTCTCAAAAATCGATGTTGAACTGATTAAATATTCTTGATGTGAACATCATAATATGGAGACCAGATAACAGAGGAATACTCTAGGTGCGTGCGAACTAAGGAACAGAAGAGAGTTTGAAGGGTATTGATAATTTTTGAAGTCAGTTGTGCTTCTGTTAATAAATCCAAGGAGTTTAAAGGATTTATTGATAACATGTTCAATATGAATTGTAAAAGAAAGTTTAGTGTCAAGTATAATACCTAAATTTCGTATACTAGACACAGATGATAATATTTCATCGTTCAGTGAGTAGTCGTATATGATTGGATTTTTCAGACGAAAAAAAACATTATTTTGTATTCCTTCTTTATACATATATAGTATAGTCTCTGTAATCCAAACCATGGCATCGGGTCAAGGAATGGAAGAACTAAAGCTTCCTCCAAAAGCCTTATAGTTACTTGGTTATGTTCCTGGCCATCCAAATTGCACCGATTTGATGACCGATGATGGACAAATTACAGTTATGTTTCATCCTCCAAACTATACTCCACGCAATGTGGAACCACACCAGATTATGATTTTTCCTCAATTGCAATGTAAAGTACCATATTTTTCAGACCATAAGATGCACTTTTTTACTCTGAAAAATCGGGGTGCTTATGGTCCGATTGAAATTGATAGATACATTTTGGGGTGCGTCTAAAGGTCCGACGCGTCTTATTGTCCTCAAAATACGGTACATCAGAAACATGCAAAAGTTACTTGTCAGGAAAAAAAAACAGATTTTTTATATCAAATACAAATTGACACAAATGACATCCCTGCTATGCCTTATATCACTGTTAAATGGCGTGGCGCAGTTAGTTAGACGACCAACTGTAAAATTAGCTTTGGCGGTTCGATTCCCGCCAGTTACAAGAAAGATTTTTTCTCAATTGGTCTGGATGTTGTGATGTATTTTTCATAACTTCCTTCCATATCTTCTCTTTTCTATCTGCTGACAAGCCTCTAAAATAGAGGCTTAGCAGGTTATTCCTTAAAAAAAGTCTTATTGATGTACAATATAAAAAAAGCCAATGACAGGTCATAAGCCCTGTAAATGCCTAGACCTCTTTATTATCTTTATAAAATGTTCCGATGGTTCCAGTAATCCAAAAATTCATAAAACCGTAAAGGCTCAGTTTTTAATTGTACGGATTATAGATACTATACTGTACAGAGTAAATTAATTATACACATCGCAGTTTGATATTCTTTAAGGAGTCAAATAGGGATGTGTGATGTCACCATGACTATTCAACGTAAATATCGATAAATGTATGAAAGAACCGAAAAGTTTAAGAATGGGAGCAAAAATGGGTGATTATCTTTTAATTATTGTCTTTTGTATGCTGATAATGCCGTGCTTCTTGCTAGCAACAGAGAACCTGCAATTCTTGCTAACAAAAGTCACAATGTATGCAAGGGGAGCAATTTGGTGATGAATGTTGATACATTGATTGTGATAGTTTATGAAAAAAATTCAAGTATAACTAAGTGTGAGATCAATGTGAATATTTATACTGAAACAGGAAGAATTTGTGTATCTGGGAAGATCACAAATTGTGTACTAGGGATGGAAATACTAATAAAATATTGAAAGGGGAGTGAGCCCCAGGAACAAGGTGGATGGTGCACTAATATCACAGGACTTTTATTGGGTGTCTTGGATATATACATCAATATACATCAATACAAAATAAACTGCATTAAATTATATTTTTATTAAATCGCAAGATTTTTTGTCCCTCCTGAATTTTTTGACAGATGGTTCATCTGTGATATTGAACTTGCATTGACAATATTATGTTTTAGAAGTATTTATATTTGAAATAGATGTTAAATGATGTATTATGTGTTAACCCTTTTTGTACTATTTAATTCCAGATTGTATCAAAAGGAAATGATCAAGTAGCAATATCTTCCAAGTTTGAAACTCGAGATGATGTCGCAGTTATAAGAAATTACGGTCAACTTCTGGTTGAGGTATACATAAATATAATAATGTTTTATAAATAATCATTGAAAATTAGGAAATACCCAGAAGGAATTACTGTAAAACCTCGTTTTTACGTTCCTCGATTTTACGTTTTCCCGTTTTTTACACCGAAATGTTCAGGACCCATTTTTCTTCATACATTCTCATACAAATATTCCCCCAAATCAACATTTTTTCATTTTTCATCACCCCAGTTTTACGTTTAATTTTTTTCGGAATTCATTTGATGTGCCAAAAAAGCCAAAATTATGTCACAATAATTGTGCCGCGGCCCGCGCGCCACCGCGTTTGCCACGCGAATGAAGAATAAAAATAGGTAAACAATTAATAAAAGATGCATTATTGCCTTAACCTAAATTCAAAGCAGGAGCAGTGTAATTGACCTTTTTGTTTAAATGTCTTCCTTTAAGGTTAGTTTTAGTTTTTATTTGAACAAAAATGTTATAATATTGACTTGTTCAAATCATGATACGCGGTTAACAATGAGATTGTTCAGTGCTATGGGAAATTGCATTTATAAAATGTTTTCTTACACTTAGTAAAAATTGGAGCATTTAATTGTATAGCGAAGTTTCTCTAAAATGTGTAAAATAATAAAAATGGTTTTAATAAAAACGAATTACTTTAAATGACGTCACAAGTTCTTCTGAATCAACCAATGGTAGAGTGTTGTGATAGATTTCTGGTTTCTGGGAAGCCAATCCACAAATCAGGACAACTTACCGAAGAGAATAAGTTAGATCACGCGCGGAGTAATTAAAAACTTTAAAAAATTGTATAGGTGATAACACGGTATATAAAAATAAAATAAAACATTTTTTGTCTTAGTTTCATAGTCTGTTAACAAATAAAAAAAAATCAAAAAACCACTGATTCAAAATATGTCTATTTTTAAAAATATTTTTTAAGCCAATCAACAGCCTAATAAATTGGCATTAATGAGTAATACTTAATCTAAACATTCTTAAAATCTACTTAAATTAACAAAGTGTATAATTAACAAAAGGTATGTATAAAGCATAATCTAGGCGGAAATGGCAAGTGTGACATCGCGAGTCAGGAGAGACAACACCACTTGCTTCTTAAATGCCTGCCCTTGCTGTAGAAACACATCGACAGTACTGTTTAGTGAGATTTCGTTCACTGTTCTGAGGATCCTTGGCAGAGGGGAAAAGAATCCGATGTTAGTTTTATAATTTCCCACAGCAAAGACAGGATCGGTACGCAAGTTACGGCGAGGTACATTAAGGTTTATCTGAGCAAGGATATTATGGACATCTATACAGTTAGATATTAATCTGTGCAAGAATATCAAACCAGCCGAAATCCTTCTGAATTATAAACTGAAGATATGAAAGTACTCTAGACGATCATAATAATTGATTATGAAAGTATTTGGTAATAAATACCTAATGTTTTTTTATTTATTTACAGATTGCCTCATGCGTACCTGACGGTGTTGTATGCTTCTTCACATCCTACATGTATTTGGAATCTGTGGTTGGTTCGTGGTACGACCAGGGTGTTGTAGCTTCCTTACAGAAACACAAACTTCTTTTTATTGAAACTCAAGACAGTGCGGAAACCAGTTTCGCCCTCATGAATTATATTAAGGTTCCTTTTTATTTTTTTTTGTATTTTTACCATAATTTAAATGCTTCAACATATTAAATGTGACTATCGAAATTTGTAAGCAAATAAAAGAAAGTATTCAGCAATTTCTACTGACAACTGTTTACAAGCGGAGGCAATGTGTTCAATGCCAATGCCTTCTAAGAGCCTTGACCGTGAATTTCACAGCATTTGTGTTATTATTGTCTCGGGTTTACAATACGACACAATCGGGACATTAGTGCATTCAAGCCATAGTTTGTGCTGTGTTCATCAAGGAACAGCACATTATTATTACGCAACCGGCGGATTGGAACATTGAATGCCACTTGTTCCAGTAACGATGGTACATCAATTAAGCCATTCAGTAAATTAATCATAAATATGGAGTCAATGTTATTTCTACGTTTTTGTAGACTTGAGATTTTTAACATTGACTCCATTTCCCCGTAAGTGTAGTCTCCCTTCTCGAGGCCAATCATCCATGCTACTTTTCTTAGCAAACGATGCAAAAATCACTAAGATAGACCGGATCTTGTCTTGAGGTAGTAATTTTTTATTTTTTTTCCTAGCTTTAATTTTATTTAGTTTTATTTTATTTGATTAGTACCTGTATTTATTATAAGAAATTGTATTTACCATCGTTAGAATGGACTGCATAAGTCCGTCAAATTAAATTTAAAAATTCAAAAGTTAGGTTCAAAATGGTTTTACTTAAATTTTAATTAAATTCAATTCAATAGTGCACTTGAAGTATTGTATTACAAAAATGGTATTATTTATCAATCTTCTTCTTCCTCCTGGCCATATGTCCCATTGGGGTCAGCCCCCCTAGTCCTCAGCCTACACGTCGGACTAGGAAATCTGTGGTTTTTGTTTTACGGTTGGTTACCACCTGACCCATAGACAGTAACTCCTCTTGCTAACTGGGGCTAACCTCGGCACAACGTCCTGCCTGACGCCGCTGTCTTCCAACAGCCCATAGTTCGAAGTATGTCCGGTGGCCTGAGAGAAGATTTGTGCCCCTTCCGCCTGCTCCGCCGTACTGATGCTCTTCATCTCCGCCATCACAGCCGTTGAGGTCTTCACCCGTAGCCCTGGGCAAGAGATCGCGTTATGCCCCGCAATACTGGGTCCTCACCCAAACTTAGCCTACTAGCAGTAGAAGAGAATTACTCCAGTGAGAGCTGAAAAGGTGACTCAGTCCTCCAGGAGCCGGGTTAATGGTCTCGTTTAGGTATGACAGGTAAATATATGCCCACAAACCATCGCACAAGACCAAGGGCGGCATTATTTACCAATAATTATGATTATTATACATATTAAGTATTGGCAAGAAGGGTTTTTTTTATTCTTAAAAGGTAGAATTTTACAAGATTAAAAAAAAAAAAAATTCATATAAATAGTAATTATTTATATAATTACCGACCAAGTTTTAAGCTACTGCATGCTGCCTTATTGAGCTATAATTTAGAAATGAATATAATCCTATCAATCGTCAATCATCAATCCTATCAAATATCAATTATAAAATATAATAAATCTGGCATATACCAATTAAAATGTGATTTTTGCAATTCAACTTTCATGAGAAACAAAAACAACACAAAATATATATTTTTTTAACGCTTAAAATTCGTTAGCAACCTGATACAAAATATTCATAATTTTTATAAAGACTCTGTAAAGCATTAAAATTAGACAACTTAGAAATTTGAAGCGATGATAAATAATAACAAAAAATATATTATATTCCACTCCTGTCTAATTTTCCTGTTGAGTAAATAGTTTATTTTTATTATTTCCAAAATTATTCTATTTGGTTCTGCAAAACTGTATTTATACATTTCTTAATTTTTTATTTATTTTACAGGCTTGTGAATCTGGTCGGGGTGCCGTATTACTTTCTGTAGCTAGAGGAAAAGTTTCAGAAGGAGTTGATTTCGACCATCACTTGGGCAGAGCTGTCCTCATGTTTGGTATTCCGTATGTTTACACACAAAGCAGAATTCTCAAAGCGCGCTTGGAATATCTCAGAGATCAATTTCAGGTTTGGCCTTTTCCTTACATGTGAAACCTCAATTTGAGGGTTGAAGTAAATAAATTCGTATTATGTATCAAGATATTTTTCCCTGAATTTTGTGGCATGAAAATTTTTACTGACAAATTATATTTGATGGCAATTTTTTAGGTTATGCCGTGTGTCAATAGCACTTATTATTTTTGTTGACTACAGGTATGTGATGCCTCTTACAACCATTGATATATATGTAGCAATTCCTAGGCGGGTTGCGAGCTCTTTGTGCATGCTTCCATCCTCAGTTATGTGAACTCCCAAGTATTTAAAACTGTCAACTTTCTCGACCCTCTGTCCGTTATTATAGAAAGGCTGATCTGGGTCAGAACAGGATTGGTTGCACATAATCCGAATATTTTTTGTATTAATATTAAGACCCAGACGATGAAGCATCATCTCTATTTAATTATAAATCAGTGCCTACAACACTGTTGGCAGGTTCCTATAAAATGCCGTGATATGTGAAACCTTTTTGTATGAGACTCAGGCCCAGTACAAAAAGGGAAATTAGATTTTTTTTAAATCAAAACAGCTTATTTATTATTAATTAAACAATTAAAACTTATATTTATGTGTCAAATGATAAAAAAATAATCTTTTTAATTTGTTAAATCTTGATTCTTCCTCATTGCTGCTCGATACAACAAACGTATGCGTGCTATTCCTTAAAAAGTTTTCCAGGTCCTTTTTGAATTTTCAGCTTCTTTTAATGGATGGATCTGCATAAAAAAAAATATTCTGGATTGTTTGCTAGTAATACCTGCTTACCTTCTAGTAATTTCTGTAGTCAATTATTTTATTTCACAATCTTCATCACTGTTCTTCTCTTCGAAATCGATTTGAATGTCTGAAGCCATTTCCAGCAAATCTGCTTCACCAATTTCATCTTACATCGATAAATCTTGAACACCCTGAATGCTCATGTCGCCATCACCATCGCCTCCGAGTGATTTAGCTAGTTCTAATATGGCAACAATTTCATTTTCTTATGATTCGCGGTTGTTTTCTACTTCAACTGAAGATTGCCAACATCATATTATATACTCAACCGTGTTGTAAGAAGCCGTGTTATAGGAGGGTTTCCGTAAAATTTTAACAGTGTAGAAGTGAAACAGTGTTATGGAAGGGTTACCTGCGTATTATAATTATTACTTTAGTATACTTGGACATCCCCAAAATATTATTAAAATTTTTGTAGTATTTTTAATGGTTTGTAATTTTAAACGAATAATTATTATTATTTAATGAACTATTCTTACAGATTCGTGAGAATGACTTTTTAACTTTTGATGCCATGAGGCACGCTGCTCAGTGCGTTGGTCGAGCTATAAGGTAATGTTTTCATACTCAACCATTGCATCATTATTATGCAACCATAGTACGTCATTCTATATCATCGCCTTAATTTGAATACAACATAAGTCACCAAATGATAACTTTACAGAAGACTTCAAGATATACAAGATTTTAAGTGTTTTATCCAAACAAATGAAAACAATTGATCACCTAAAGGCTTACGTTGTAATCCAAGGAATATAAATTTTCTTTGAAAAATGCATTATTCAAAAAACGTGATTTTTCTCTTTTCTGTCAACAATTTCTTTGTTCAAATGACGGAGATAGATGCTATTTTGTACGGTGAAAAATATTAAATCATTTCAAATACAGAAAAAAATTACTAGCGTTGTATTCAAAATAGGGCGACAATATCACATTGTTCTAGGAAATTTAGCATCGTTTTACTCTAATTTAACACTTAAGCTCGTATTACATATGTTTCTTGTTTAACTCATGTGTGGCTATGCGGTAACGGATGTCTACCTCGGGTAAAAAACATTTAATAACTCTCTTATTTTTTTAAATAACCAACTCATATTTTTTGTAATCCTTATATGGACTTTTTTACACTAAAATAAGGAAACATTTTTATAAAAAATGCACGGGCTTTTTCTATAAAAAACAATTTCTTCATTTTGTAAAATAAATTAAAACAAACGAAAGAGATGCCAGTATTATAAGTGGTTTATTAAATTTTATAAGAAAGAGCACGAGAATATAGCATATCAGAAGACCGACAAGGACACTATTCGTTAGGGGCGGAGCTTGAGTGGCCGAGAAAACAATACCGAAAGAGCACGATACAGAATTATACCACTTGTGGGACAGAGAACACATCAGTCGCGTGAAGTTTTTTGTAGTATACTGAGCTGACGCTGTATTTAACACACCGTGTTCCCGAAATGTTTCTACAATTTATTCACAATTTATCTGATTTAAATTATTTTTTGACAATTCTTGATGGAATTTCATTGTAATGATGTAATATTTACATACATTTACATATAAGTTATTAATCAAAAATACTTGGTACACTTCCACTCATTTCCACACTTAAGATAATATTTTGATTTCTATAAATCATCCTTACATTGTATAATATTCGCCAGTCTGAAGATGTCCATTAGAGGATGAAAGCGCTAATTGGTCAAACAAATAAGTGGAAGTGTACCCAAGGAAGTGTGCTAAGTTATTTCATTTAAAGTGTTCAAAAAATTTGTTCGTAACTAGTTTTAAAAAACGTGTTTACGTTGTCATTTTTGTGTATGTTTAATTATGATTTGATTTTATCACGTATTACGTACTATTATTTTATTTCTTACAAGTTTTTTTTGCTATTTTTTTAGGTTTTATTTCAATATTATTCTAAGAATATGTTTTAACAGCGTTTTTATTTATTCTTATAAAATCTAGTATTTATTTGCAATAAAAATTTGACATTCTTTTTTGCATTCAAATAAGAGTTGTATTAGCATAGCATACTTTCTAGTCTCCCGGTTGATCTATTTCCGCTAAATTCAGTCGTAAGTGTAATTCGGAATTCAGTCGACAACCAGACGCGGGCGACAGCGCTTGCTGGCGGGATTTTAAAAGGAATGAACACAATTTCTAACTTTATTTTGCATAAATATGCTTTAATTTTATATTTTTTATGTAACATCTTTGAATAAAGATCATTTTTAACACATACCATTGTAAATAATTTGGTATTGTAGCTTACATTTCAAAATATCTCGACTTATGCTTGTGGTCACATTGTGTTACACCACCGGCTGCAAAGGGATTATTCAGCACAGTCTTTTAAGAGTTAATATCATTACAGGTTTCTAAAATAACATGAATCGTGAACCATATTAAAAAACAGTATTTCCAGAAAAGAAAGTGGGATGCACACAGTGGGATCTTGGTTCAAATATTTGTGGAAAAAAATAGAACATGTTTTAATTTTTCTGAATTTGACCACAGATTTCACCCAATTTGTGTATCAAATGACACAATATTCATTGGCACAACTTGAACAATATTTTGTACCATTTTCTGACTTATGTGATACTTCTCATCCTTTTGTAATTGAGTTTTATCATCCATAATTTAATAAATAATTAAATAATTTATCTGCAAGATTTTATGAATTTCTTAAATTTTAGAGGAAAAACTGACTACGGTATAATGATATTTGCGGACAAGAGGTTCAGCCGAAATGATAAGAAAAGTAAATTGCCCCGTTGGATACAGGAACATTTAAAAGATTCCCTTTGTAACCTGAGTACAGAGGAAGCTATTCAGGTAATATGTATTTTGTATTATTTTCTATGCTGGCTATATATCATCCTTATACATCATTAATAAGTTACTTAAATAGAAAATTATTATGTTTTGTATATTTTTGTGTCATTTTTTGGTATCTTTAATTTTTAAAATTTTCTTTTGAAGAAATTTAAACAAACAGAATTTTAGAGTTCCCCTCACTAGGGAAACCTGTTCCAAGGAGGACTGTACAGTTTTTAAAAAATTTACATTGTTCGTATGTCACTCAAATATACATTTTTATTTCTTCTATGCTAATTTACTTTAGCCAGATATTCTTTTAAAAAATATTTTTTGTTATCTGTTAACATTATATATTAAACAGTTTGGCAGAGAAATAATCCTTGAACCTTTGACCAATAGGAGGAATATTGGCAATGATATTATTTCATGTCCCTGATCAGAGAGATGACAATGTTAGTCTCCAAATCTATCTATTTGCTAGCAGTATCCGATTAATATGTAAAAAAATTGTATTGATATAAGTTCTTTGATTATAGATCTGCAAACGGTGGCTGCGTCAGATGGCCCAACCTTTCACCAGAGAAGATCAACTCGGAGTGTCCCTTCTAACCCTGCAGCAGTTGCAATCCGAAGAACAACAAAGCAAGATAGAGAAGCAAGCTTTACAAAAATGATTATTACCGGACCTTGTGTAGACCACAAGTGTAAACAAAAAGATGTTTACAAGTTTATTATTTATCGTTTTATTTTGTACTATGAGAAAGAATAAGAAGTCTCGAAAATGTTGGTAGTAACAGTCAAAAGTAAGTGACCAGGAGACGGTCCCCTACAATGAAGGAATTAACATGGTCCTCATTAATGCTGCCCTTAACTTGGCCCGGGACCTGGTAGAATGGAAGCGTACCATACGCATAGTGCCTGACATCTGGAGACCACAGTGTCCAGTATTGAGCAAGAAAAATAAGAAAAGTTTTTAATAAGCCTGCTATTAAAAGTAACGTTCACACGAGAACAGGACAATATTGAAATTTGGAAGACAGGACAACGACCCAGAGATTGTCCTAGAAATAGACTGGCAAGCTATCTCTGCAGGACATTAGATTGCCCTCCACCACCCCACCCCATGAAGCCACATTGTTCTCGTGCAAACGCATAAGGACAATAGCCACTTGTTGCATTTTTACTATTTAGGTCTTCCTCCAACAATTCCAATTCATCTTGGTATAAAAGAAATCATATTTTTTGCAAACTCACTTGTATCGTCATGTATTAATTTTTGAAGCATTTGGCGTGTAAACTACAGCCGAATTGTTTTACTGTTTCAATTTCCCGTCCTACTTAAGTGTGAAGAAGGTCTTTGAATGTAAATTCTTGAATTTCTAGAACGCGTTTATAGATCAGTGTTTTTTAACCTGTGGGTAACGACCCCCGTAGGATTGCAAAGCCTTGCTTGGGGCGTAGGGGTCGCAAGCAAGGTAAACGACCCCCGTAGGATTGCAAAGCCTTGCTTGGGGCGTAGGGGTCGCAAGCAAGGTAAACGTTAAAAGCAAGTGTGTTAAGCACTACACTATAACAGCTTGCCCAACACATACCCGACACTACAGCAAAAATACAATAATTTCAGTGAGAAGGCTCTGGCTGAATTGTTTAACAATTTGTCGAATCGTGGTTCTATTTTTGAGACATAAATAACCAACGTTAGTTTACATGGTAGGATGTGGTGAATAGCACTAATAATGTCAAAACCCCCCTTGCCACCTCTGGATATTCTTATTTTCTCTTCATCCAAGACATGGTATAGTAAAAAATGCTTGTGAAGGGGTTGCATATTCAAATAAATTCCATCAAGGTGGGGCGCTTGAGGTGGGCTGGCCATATAATTAGAATGGACTCCTGGATACAGCCATGGCCCACCCAGGGCTGTAGAGCTTATGATATTCAATAAGGTTGATAAACACTGATATAAATCGGGGCATTAAAGTGATTTTTAAAAAAACCATCAACATTCTTAACAAGAGTTTTTCACATAGACTTTAATATAACATTAAAATGCCAAAATTCTATACTAAGTATTTCAACATTCAAAAGTTATGATCAAAGAATAAACTTCTTTAATATAAACAAATTTTTCGAATATTTTTTGGAGTAGGCATATATATTTAATACGACCTAGAAATAACCTCAAAATTAAACAATTGAAAACGGTGCGTTATCCATTGTACAATCATTATTACAATTTGGTATTATTGGTTAGGGAAGTTTTCTACACAAGTATTATAAACTCAGTAAAAAAAATAAAAATTTGCAAATCTTTTGAAAACAAAGATTAAAAAATAAATAAAAAAATTACCGTTCATTACAGCTAGTTTTTTTTTAATTGTTTTTGCAATTTGCGAATCTGAAAAGAGGCCACAAGACCTTTAAAATAGATTCGAGTAAGTGGGTGGGGCTTTCAATGATATAGACTAACGTGGCTGTCATATCTAGGGAAGACTATTGTAAAATGAGTGGATATACAGAGGATTATAAAAAAAATATGGTATATTCTAAATAAGAATATCTTACCTTCCTCTATTATGGTGTTTCATACAATATTTCATAGTCCCCTCGTGTTTCTTACAAGGAAAGATGCACCTTCCTTTCATGTAAGAAATATCAGATAAGTAGTACTTGTTGATATAATGATCCAGTGCTCGACGGACTATGAAGGACAGTAAAAAGCTTACTCTACAAATAAGCGTCAGCACCGGATTTGTCTGTGGTTTGTGGGTATTTTTTTTTGTAAAAGTACCTTTTAAAATAAAGATTACATAAAAGGAAACATTTTTTTTTACTTATATAATATCCACCAGCAGGCAACAGTCGGCTGTCGCCGACTGTTACGTGATAGGAAATTCGGCCCTTAGTTGATTAATTAGGATCTCGAGAACTGAAATTTCACCCATTGGGGAAATTAAATTAACAGACAAACAAAAAAGTTATGCTGCATCTGATGTTTTGTATCTCCACAGGATAAAGGAAAAGCTAGACTTAACACTACCACAACTTGGTTCCCATTTTCTAATAGTGAATTATTTATGGCCCCCAAAATTGAAATATTTCTGTTAATCATAAGAACATGATTTTTTTTTGAAAATAGCAAAAAAGAATAATCAGTCACTCAGAATAATGCTACCTTATTAATTCATTTATTTTATACATAAATTATTTCATTTATCAATAGGCAGAAAAACACACAAAACAGTACGCCATGAGGCTGACTAATCTCCACTTGATTGCTTTTAGCAAAATTAAAAAAAAAAAAATTCAATGAAACCAAAAAGGAAAATAATAAATATGTGTCCACCCACTAATTTTACCGGTCCAAGTGAATTGATGCGATACGTGTGAAACAGGCCCATACAAGAACTCAATCAATCATTTTAAGACTATTATCAATGTATTATAGATTGGGTGTTGACATAAGTTGGCTGTTCTTTTCCTAATTAAAAAATGAGCACCAAAAGTAAAACAAAATGGCAAAGGTTCATATTTATGGCATTCGAAATAAAATCTTCTGCTCTACAAGATATCATGTTTGCTTTTACATTACATATACTATTTTATTTGGTTACAAGCCTTCAAAACGGAATGTCAGGTAGATGAAAGTAAGCATTTTTACATCCTTCTGTTCACGTTCAATCGAGGAATAAAGCTGCCAAAGCTGCTCACGATATTCGTGCAGTGTACGGTGAAGATGCTACGAATGAAAGGACAACTTAAAAGGACGGTGAAATACTGGAACAAAAAAATAAAATAACCGATGCTTTAAGAGATTTTTATAAAAGTAGTAATTTTTCACTGATTTTCGCCCATTACATTGTAGCAAAGTCCGCATAAAATGTGTTATTAATATTAAAAATGTAATTGTGAACTCGCGTTTTCTGTTATTTGTGGACGACTGAAAACTTTTCTTAAAGGTGACAACTTTGGACGATTTTCGTCTTCTCCAAGCGGATATATGTGAATGGGGAGGACGAAACAAACTTAGGTTTAATGTTTCCAAGTGTTCGGTCACGTCTTTCATTAGGGCCCAAAAAACTAAATTTTTTCGCTACAAAATGAGTGACCAGAATCTGATATGAACATAAAATGTTAAGGATCTGTGCATTAGATTTGTGAGCACCCTGACATTTTATGATCACATAGATCAGTGGTAAATCATTGAAGATGTTAGGATTTGTTCTGCTTACTGCCAGGGTTTTCGAAAGATCTCTTTACAACTTCTTGACGCGAAGTAGACTCGAGAGTGACTCGATGATTTGGGGGCCACATGAACTGAAGTACTCTTTTATGATAGAGAAAATCCTAGTTTATGAGATATCTCTACTTGGCTCTACCCGACCGAGTTTCTCCAGGGTATGCTTGGCTACAACAGTTTAGAGACCAGAAGGAATGTGTATTTGACTACACATTTTTATCGATTGTTGCGCGGTATGTTCAATAATCCTGAGATTATGATGAGCATTGGTTTGTATGTTCCTGATAATTCAGCATAGATTGTTTCATATTTCAATATACATGACCATCCTGCTGATGGTTAAGCCTGTTGGAAGGGTTACAGCTATGCTGAACAACATCGCTCTGGATGATCTGTTCCATGTATCCGAAGGGGTTTTCCAGTTATTTTTTTTCCAATTATAATATATACGTCTTGAATTTTAGTTATGTACATATGTGTTATTTTTAAATAAATTAATTGAATTGAATTAATTTCCCAGTGGGTACAGAAAATAATACAGAAAGAGAAGATGTATTGTGTATTTGTATGAATTAATAAATTTGTGATTTTTTTCTTGGTAGTGACAGGAATTTGTACTACGAATTTGAAAAATAATAATAAATATAAATCATTAAATGACTTTATTAAATAATACATAGGTATAACATTTTTTACTCACATTTACTCAAAAGCTGTCTACTAAACTTTATAACAAAACACATTTTGAAAATTACGAAAATTTGTTTTAGCTGCAACCTGCACTATGCAACAACCCTAATGCAAAATTTAAAAAATTGTACAATTGTTGTCAAGTATTAGTTTGGCGGTAAAAAAAATACAATTATGCTGTTACAATTTTGAGAAGTGAAATTATTACATTATGAAATATATACTTATTTATTTTTATATATTTTAAACAAAAACTGTAATACATGTTCTTGATAAAAACACTCTTACTGGGTCCCCCTTTTTAGCATTATGTAGACAAATAATATAAATAAACTCAATATTACATCACAAATAATACTCATACAATATAATATTACATAGATGGTGTGTCAGGAACAATCATTTGTATTGAATACAATTTTGTATGTAATCTAAATTACATTTCACAAAGTAAAAATAATATTAAAAGTTAATATTTTGTAAAAACTGATATTTTTTAAGAAGGAATAATAAGTACTCAAATCACAGAATGTCAATTTTTAAATATTTGACATGACACATGCTCGAGAATCATAATAACAAAACCTATTACTTTATCATCGTCCACTTCAACATTCATATAAAATTAAACTTACAGATTCTTGGCGATTTTACATCTAAAAACCGTTCATGCATGTTAAAGCTTGAAAAATCACAAAAAGTTTTTCTATCTTTTGACAATTATTATTAATAACAATGAATGTCTAAAGACCAGATTCCCTTTTAAAAATTTGTAAATTTTAACCGTCACACATTTAAAATGAATACCGTAATGCTTATGAATAATCATGTATGTACACTGTTCTTAATATTATGATACAACAATAACAGAAAGAAAAATAGTTGGCCGAGGTGTCGGGTAGGGGTCTACGGTCTGCATGATGGAACATATATATTACAATAGTATACTCCCAACTAACAAATACATTCATAGGCACAACTCACAGTAGACCTATAAATCAACAGTGTACGTGTCCAGGAGGATAAAGAATACAGCTCTGCGTGTGAAATAGAACCAGAACCCTGGATGGGTGTTTTCCACCCAAAAATCCTGCAAAGGGAAATTGAGTGGAGATGAATCCGCCCCGCGCTCACTAAATATGCTCGAGGTCCTGGGTTCAACTTTTAACAGAGTGGACGTGAAATATTTAAATATTTCATTGTTCCCGGACACCAGTCCAGCCTGAAGCGTAAGACTGGTTGCCTTACCTTCTATGTAACAGTAACAAAAATGATCCAGATATCCGGAGTACCAAAGCAGTGCCCTATGCACCACTGGGTTCTGATAGTGAAATGATGATAAATAAAGACTGGTAGAAAATGTTTTAAAATAATAAAACATTAACATCTAAAGCTCGGGTTTCCTAGGACAGCGGTGCCCGTATTTTAACGGCCGTAGTGAACATTTATGCGGTTGACAGCCGTCGTAACGGTGACTAGAGAGTGGTTTCCTATAAAAATGGTGTTGATAACACCGTTAAAAAATAAAACCACTCTCTAGTCACTGTTAGGACGGCTGTCCACCGCATCACCGTTCACTACGGCCGTTAAGATACGGGCACCGCTGTCCTAGGAAACCCTAGCTTTAATAGTAAACAGGATATCCTAAAAGAACTTAAGTGTGAAGATAAAAAAATATTACATTTTCTAGTTGCTACAAAATTTTTACAACACCAATTATAAACATTTTTGTATCCTATATATAAGAGTACTAATATGTTATATTATTTGAAAACTCTTTAAATTCTCAGCTAAAAACCATTTAAGTAATAAGTAAACTGGTGATTTAAAGCTACCATTTTGTTTTGTTTAACAGATTTTAATCAAATTGAATATTATGCAAATGATAGTATTCTAAATAAAATATGTATTTTGAAAATTTAATTTAAGACCATGGGTACATTTCTAAAAGGTGATCTGCCCTCTTTTAACCAAGTAAGTTTATGGAAAATATTATTTTGAGAATTAATTTACATGAGAAAATTGCCATGTATATTATGTAGTAAGAGATCCATGCTGAATGAAATTGTATACAAGACATGCATGTAAATAATAGACACAGCAATTGGGTTAATTGAAATTTTAAGATGTTTTTTCAGTTAAAGAAAAAAATTTAGTTCATTTGTTTTTGAATTGGTCGACCACTGTTGAGGAATTTCCTGGACGGCAATTCAAGAAGAGTCATGAGGGACCTTCCGCTATTGGCACACAGCTCTTGTCCATCTCTAGCTGTTGAAATTCTCCTATTTTCTTGTAATCCATTCATTAAATGTCTGAAATGAATAAAATAATTAATACAATAAACAAGAATTTCAATTCCATTTGTCATAAGATGTCGTATCATACACGTTTAAGTATTAAATCAGATGACGGATGCTGCCCAAGTTATTCCTCTGCAAAACATAAATCCGAAGAAGTCCTTAGTGGGTTTTAAAAAATTAAATGATTTATTTAAATTTTATTTGTACAACTAATAATAATAATGTTTGGATAATTTATATAGCGCCATTTTTGTGAAAATCACCTCAAGGGCGCTGTACAATAAATAAATATCCCAACACGTCTTGCAGCTACAGAGCGCATGGACGGTTGGGATTCTAGTTCCTCGTCTCCAATTGTGATATATATGAGCTAGATAACAGAACGTCTTGCAGCTACATAGCACATGGACAATAAGAAATCTAGCCCCTATTTACATTTTTTTTTTTAAATTTTTTATTTGACAATGAAGTTTAGAGTTTAAGTGATATATTAAAAACGAAATAAAAAGCAAATTTATAAAATTAGAATTTAGATAACAACAAGTCTTGCAGCTACTGAGCGCATGGACGGTTGAAATTCTAGACCCCATACAACTATCTAAATAAATACAATACAAAAATGGGTAGCAATTAAGAGTTTGTGTGTGATTCACCATTTTTTTCGTCAGTGTGTCGCATTTTCAAAAATGTTATTTTGTCAAATTTCATATGTTATTATTATTCACTGGACTCTACTATTTATATATCAGTTTTTACCTTCTTGGACTTTTTTCTGTATATTTTTTTCAGTTCCATAATTTTTATAACTCGAGACAAGATCTGGACTTTTTTGGTGTTAGTCTTTCTAGATTTAAACAATCGCCAAGATATACAGGATCCTGTCTTGAGGTAGTAATTACTATTTATTTTTTTGACCTAGCTTTAGTTTTCTTTAGTTGTATTTTATTTCAATTGTACCTGTGTGTATTTTAAGGAAATGTGAATAAATGACTGAATAAGTCCATAAATAAATAAATAAGATTTTCATATTTTTAAACATTATTTCATCTTATATAAGATTTCTATATTGAAATCATCTCTGCACATTACTAAGACAAAATATGCTTTATTCATAGAATTAAGAATAGTCCAGAAGGAGCGGAGGGTAGAATCATATTTGAATACATCGGACTGTGTCCAATAATTCCCCCACTATGCCTCACTTTCGCCGTGCGCATTCGTGATGCCGCCGCATAATGTTGCACGATGGGGAAAAATATAATTATAACACAAATGTAAGGTAAAAAAAAAAGCAATCTGTTAATTTCTCAAAAATTTTATTGTGCACGCGGAAATATTGATCAAGACAACAAAGTAGATAAGTAAAGGGTCATTTAATAAGAGTAATTGAATTCATGAACTTTAAACTTCAAATACAAAACAAATTTTATTTTACATAAAACGGATATTTTTATACCATGTTAAATAATATTTGATGTTTTAAAGATAATGTCCACGGTAGAGTTGTTTAATCCGAGATCCAATTTTTATTAGTTCTCTCATTAGATGAGCAAAGTAGGGTAAAAAAAATTACTACCCTGGCAACACTAACGAAATGTTCATTTTGTTTCTTCGACAATCTGACAGATGGAAAAATAATTAAATTTTTTAGTAATGCATTTGTTACATACACATTCATTTGCTAATTACACATTACATTGCATCCTGTTTCTTTAAGATCTTAGCAGTATTTCTACACTTCAAAAGGACCTAACACGGCATAGTTTAATTCAAATCAGGAGTTGCGTACTGAGCGACGTCTACTAAGAAACTAATGGGTCAAAGCGTAAACCTACTAATTTATAAGTAGTTTAGTCACCTTATGTTTGATGTGCGTATGCGGTTTCTGGACCATTCTTAATTCTATGGCTGTATTATATAAAAATAAATAAATGTTGCCTACCTCAGTACCGGTATTTACTTTACCTAATGAGGATAGACAGTATCTAATATGTTGGCTTATAATTGAATTTTAATTTAGTTTTACATAATTGTACTATATCTAATTTTACTTAATTGTACCCTTTTTCACTGTTTTGCAAAAAGAACATGTTGCTATAACAAATGCGAATTTTCGGCACTGAACTGATCTGAAATAAGGCAAATAATTGAGATATTCACTCAACTATAATCTGACTTCCAATTCCTAAAAAAAATCCATTACAAATTAGAATGCAGCGGCCTCCGTGGTGTAGTGGTTAAGACGCTTAGCTCACACACAGAAGGTTCCGGGTTCAATTCCCGGTGAGAACACAAAAAAGGTGTGATATTTCTTAAGCCTGGGTGTAATTCACCACTGTAATTAGGCCTCCAGATCTGTTGTGATGCAAAAAAAAAAAGGACCTATTCATATATCGATGATTAATGTTTCAGCTTTAATTTATAAAATTCAAATTCAAAGTTCAAAAATTCTTAAGGGGAAAAAAGGCATCCATCTTTTTCTGATTTAGATTTTTTAGAAAAATGGAAATCAATTAAAAAAAAGAGACCAAAAAACGTAGCTGACTTTTTGCGGAAGGAAATTGTGACCAAACTTATGATTAGCATTTAGCAACAGCTCCACTATGCTGTTTTCATTAGCATAATAATAATAGCATTACTTTCGAAAACAGATAAATTTTCATTTTACCTTGTGACATGGTGAGGGAGTTGATGAGTAGATGCCCAGTTCAATGAGTGAGTGGTTGGTAATTCATTTTTACAAAGAGTGTTCACAAACTCGGCGCACCCAAAGAATTTTGAAATATTTCCACCAATTGAGAAAAATAAAAACACTTTTCCAGTCTGCAAATAATTAAATACACTCGATACATATTTATGGTTGATAGATTAGCACCTTGATAAAACAAGTATTTTTTTACAATCAATTCTGAAATGAGGAAGTTCCGTTTTTTTTATTTGTTTATAGACTATCAAACAGAGCCAAACATTTTATTGTTATGTATCGTATTATCATTGCTATGATTTTTTTTAAGTTTTTCAATTTTGAAAATCCCATCAAAACTTCAAAATTACCGCCCATAGAGTTCTGTAGCTCAATAACTATTGACGTGCTAATAAGAGACGTGATAACAATTTCTTACCATGGTTGTTTGTCGTATTCGCGATCACAATTGAACATCCGTGAACACCTAATATTAAATGTCAAAATATTTACGTTTCACGACGTATAATCCTGCTGCGCAATCACATATTTGAATTTCACCGGTGTAAATATGGAAAATATTCCAAAACCGATATTTTAATTTATTATTTATTGCATTAAGCCGGCGGTTGGCATGCTAAATGTCAAGAAAAGCAGTTGCCATAGTAATTGTAATTTAATTTTTACTTTTTTGTATTAGATACTCCTTGCTATTTAAGCTATAAAATAAACTGTCCACAATATCACAAAAAGACTTTACTTCTTAGAAATGTTAGCAATATTAACAAAGAACAATTTAAGAATGACGCCTCTAACATTGACTGGAAGGAGATATATGAAACGGACAATCTCGATATAAAAGTCAACTCTTTAAACAGTACGGTCATTGGCTTGTTTAACTCTTGTGTGGCTGTGATGTCACACTAGTCGACATAGGACACAAGATTTGATATATCTCTCTTATTTTTTTAAATGATGAATTCGTATTTTTTGTAATCTTCAAATGGACGTTTTCACACCCGATTTGGAAAGTAAAATTTGTATCACTATGCTATATGTAAATACAAAAAATATTTAACCTTGCTACGCGAAGCATGAATGTCCGCTAATTCAGCAACACATATATACAGATACCTTATACAAGACAAAGCATGAAGATAGAAGTCATAACTAGGAAGACTGAGACGCTGTTCTGCGACGGGTGTCATCTAAAACAGATTTAGTCTTCAGTTGGTTAATGACAATGATGGGGGACGCACGCGCGTAACATGAGCGGCGTATTTGTGATTTTCAATTTATTTTGCTATAACAGGGTTAAATTATATGTTTATTCCCATAAATTATGGAAAAGGAGTTATTAAACAGTAGTCTCCATGTTTTCCATTTTTTTCAAATGTCTGAACTTTAGAATATTCCGTCTTTTACACGATGTTACATCACCGCGCGCAAAGGGATTATTTACCACAGTCTTTTAAGAGTTAATACCCACGCCCCTTTAAGACAAGTGAAACTAAAATATCCCCCAGCTCCTTGGCTTAGCAATGACATTTTAAAATTGATGGCAAAACGCAACAAAGCTAAATCCAAACTCAAATTAATCAATTCTGTCTTTGGCTGGGAAAAGTTTCGAACACTCAGAAATCGTTGCAACCAACTATGTCGGAATGCTAAAAGAAGACATATTAAAGATTCACTTGATAATCTATTTTCCGCACGTTCTTGGAACTTCCTGCATTCACTTGGGGTGGGCAAAGCTATTTCCACTGTAGATAAAGGTAGTTCGCTGAACCTTAACAAACTAAACTTGCATTTTTCTACCCCTCCGGTGGTGATTGACGAAGCTTTAAAACGTTCTTTGTTACATGATATGAACGATACACAAAATTCCAATGTCCCTCAATTTCCTTTCTCTGTCGTCGATGAATCAGAAGTATCGCGCATTCTGCTTTCTATCAAAACTAAATCCCGGCAGCGATGAATTGAGTTTGTCGATAATTCATATGACTTTGCCTTTTACTTTATCTATTATTACTCATATTATTAATTTTTCCCTCACACCTGGTTACTTTCCAACCCAATGGAAATCGGCTTTCGTTATTCCACTTCCTAAAAGTGGCTCATGTCGGAAATCGAACCCGAGACCTCTTAAATGGTAGGCAAACGCGCTGCCCCTTACACCACGAGGCTGACATGTGACCACTTTATTTTACGAACTGCTGACTTGCAAGCATTCTACAATATCGTGTACCAAGTATTTTTAAATTAATAACTTAAATGTAAATATAAGTTATTACATCAAGACAAATAGTAGTTTTTGTTTCTGACGTTTAAAAGTTAACTCCGTACAATTATTATAATGTGTATCCCAAACACACTAAATGTCAAAAAATACGGCTATCCCGGAAACCGGAAGTCTGTTGCTGGTTGCAATCATGGTTGCCACAACAGCATAATGCTACAATTTATTGGCTATTGCGAAAACGTGGTCACATAAATCTGTGACATACCAAAGCAGTTCGTTTCTATTAAAACCATTTTTATGCATTTTTCATGGTTAATTTTCCGTAGTACCGAACTTCCTCATTCACTTAAATTGCAATATAATTTGACTACAAAATAAAGTAATTGGGAAAAATGACTTACGAGGCAAGCTTTCACCAATTTCCTTTCAGTACTCATCACAAAATTCCACTTTCCTGTATTCTGCGCAGTTTCTATAGCTTTTGGGTTAGTCGCTTTAATGATAAAGTATCTTGTTGTGGAATCAGTTTGGTTTGAGTATTTTTCTATATTAGCGAGCAGAACATTGTTTGGTGCCTCTTTTACATTGGAATGGGAAGGATATGTGGAGTAGTTTTGCTGAAACTTGTTTTGTTTAGGTGGATTGTTGGACCCGTGATTAGACTGCTGGGGGTAGTAATTGAATTGATTCGGTTGCTGATACATTCTCCAGTCATAATTATTAGACCCCGAGTCATGATCATTATTTCTCGGTCTAGATGACTCGGGCCATTGATAATCCATAAGCAAAGGTTTAGGTCTTTGACCGATGCCGGGCGGTTGGTTCAACCGACATTCCGTTCTTCCATACCCAGGACATTGACAATAGTGGATATGATTTTATCTTCCATTTGACCAGTTAACTTAGCCGGATGTAGCATTCTTCGTATCATCAAAGCTGCAAACTTCTGTCTCAAGAGATAAATGCTTAAAGCGTCATTAGAATCAGCAGTGAAAACCACCCAGTCATCCAATGCTATAAAACTCATATCATTAGAACAATTATTTTCTTCTTCACTGTCTGAATCGTCGGAGAGTCCCGCCAAGTTCGACTTCAGAGCACTCGGACTGAGCCTTAAAGGTCCCCCGAACAATGCGACAGTCATCGCTGTGATTGCCGTATTACAGCGTAAGAAACAAAACCTTCCGACTCTTGAAATTTCTTCAAATATAAGCCAATCTGTAGGTATAGATTTCAGAGACTTGAAAAGTCCTGCTTTACCCCCAGGTGAATGTAATGTTGAGCTAGGGTGGAAAGCCAGCTTCACTTCTTTACTCGTTCTCAATGTTAAATCATCTCTATCCACTCTGGCGATAGAAGGGTAGAGACCACTCACAAGGACAGCTTTAATAACGTGCCACTTTTCCGAGTTTGTATTAGAATCTTTTATATCTCCGGGACCTCTGGCTTTCACGAGGCCGATCGCTCTCAATTGCGCTAGTAGTTGAGATCTCATACTTGCTATCATTTCCATCGAAGCTCCACTTATCAAGTTTTTAGTACAAAAAGACCTATCCGAATGATTAGTTCTAGCAACTTGCCAGGCTTGAAAAGCTCGTAAAAGTGCCATATGATCTGAGAAGGAATCCGCAGCGAAGTTTCTTCTCGATTCGCTTCCTAACTTCCTATTAACGGGGTTAACACTAAGCTGGAATGGTTCTTTAACTGCTAAACTGCAAGCTATAGTTAGTATCGGATCTAAGCATTTCAGGACACATGCGTACAAGAGCATTTTACCTAATTTAGGTTCGATAGTAAGGTCCAAGAGATGTTGACCTATTTCGGTTAAGTCTTCCATCGCAGTGAGGGCTCCGATAGTTTTTAGAAGACTTACTGAATTACGTATAGTGGAGAAGGCTGGAGGTTCCAAGGCTTTGCTCAGGAAGTCGGCTATGGGAGTGTTACTAGGAGCCAGCAACTTGGAATGCAAGCAGAGCTCGTGGAGAGGAACCCGTAGCATCTCGGGTGTAGAATTCTCCATGAGACTATCGTATCTACGATTGGAGCACATAATGTATACCTTTCCGGGCTGCGTTCTTCCAGCTCTGCCGGCCCTTTGCTGCGCACAAGCCTTTGAAATCCACACAGATTGCAAGGAACATACTCCAGTAGCAGACTCATAATACATCTCTTTGACCTTCCCCGAATCTATAACGTAGACAACATCATCAATAGTGATAGAAGTTTCTGCAATGTTTGTGGAGAGAATAATTTTTCGCATGTCGGACAATTGGAAAAAAACCCTTTTCTGGTCATTGGTTTGCATATTACTGTGTAGAGTGAAGATTTTATATTTGCTTTGATCCATGTCTTCGCAAGATAGGATAGCATCTCTAAGAGTTATAATGTTGTCATATCCCGGGAGGAACACAAGAATACCCCCGGGTGGCTGTGTCATATGAATATATTTAATAGTTGCCAAGACAAGATTGTGATCGACGGCATCATCGGAGATAGACTGGTAATAGAGATCCACAATATACTTCTCTCCTGAGATATTATTATCTGGTGTACCAGAATCAGGTTTGACTTCTTCCAGAGTCATATTCTCGAGAAAGTGAACACATTCTTCTCGATTTGCAAGTTTAGCATAATCAACAGCTTTTTTTCCTTCCTTGTCGGTTACCAATGGATTAGCTCCTGAAAATGTGATATAAAAAATCAATTAAAGAATTTCTAAAAGTAACTATGTGAAAAATAAATAGGAATGATCGAAATGTTAACTCTATTTTAATACATCTCAAAATATATAATATTCGCAATAGAAAACAATGTTACCCATGGATATTATCTGGCCCAGAGTATCCTTAACACCGTGGTGTGCTGCAGCCATCAAGCCAGTCATTCCCGTCTCGGAATGTTGGCAATCTAGAGGAACTCCTTCTGTTATGTACATATACAATATCTGACCAAACGAGTCCTGAAATTTAATATCATATTAACGGAAAATAGAATATAATTCATACATAATGCATAAACTGTTAACTGTCTTCTGTATGCGGATAATGCCGTGCTTCTTGCTAGCAGCAAAGAAGACCTGCAATTCTTGGTAACAAAAGTCTACGATGTATGCAAGAAAAGTGATTTGCTTATGAATATAAATCGAAAGTGGTGGTTTTTGAAAGGGATGAAAATATAACTAAATGTGAAATCAGTGTGAACGGAGATATTCTGAATCAGGTAGAAGAATTTGTGTATCTAGGAAGTATGTTTACTAGGGATGGAAAGACCGAGAAAGATATTGAACGGAGGGTGAGTGCCGGGAACAGGGTGAACGGTGCACTGAAATCTACTTTGGCAAACAAATGTTCATCGCAGGAGGCTAAACTAGCAGTTCACAATGGAGTTCTAGTGCCAACTCTAATGTATGGGAGCGAAGTATGGAATTGGAAAAATGATGATGAATGTAGGTTTTATGTAATAACTATTTTTCTTAATTTGATAAATTTAACATTGTCAATATTATTTAGTAAATAAAAAGTCAAGTATGATACTTACCGGGTTTCCTTCGACTAAACAACAGTTTAAAAATTCATCAAAATCAGCCTGCAAGTCGGGATCTATTGGCTCAGCTGGCTGAATCAATAAATTCTCCATTCCTTATAATACAAAATACAAAATTAGCAAAAAATATTAGTTATGCATAAAATAATTAATTTATAACTTGATAAGCTTACGGGGTAGGGGTGGAGGATTGGAAATTTCTTTGGTTTTTGGTTCGTCTCTCAAAATACTTTTAATTTTCTCCATATCTTTTGATACATAATTTGTCATCTCAAGTACATCTCCCAAAAAAAACCTCTCAACATCGAAAATTCGGCCTGGTATTGTTATAATTGGACAGTTATTGAAGTATCTGTAGGAACACCGGGAAATTTGTTACATGATGCTGACTATTTGGATTGTTAATTGATTAATCGTAAATCGGAATTAACTTTGTGGAATAACATGATTAAATATATAGTTAATAAAACAGTTTGTTCTTAGACCACTCGAGTTAAATTGATTCGCCTGAAATATTGCAACTCACATCGGTGTGCCCAACAGCCAGCTGGATGCTAAGAAAGTGGATTTATAGTAGACTGTTGAAGTTTCAAAAGACGACTGAGAAAGCGTGCAACTTTGTGGAACGCCATCAATCCTAAATTCACAGCTTTTTAGTTTAAAACAGTTTAAAAAATCTTAATGAATAATATTATATTTAAAAATCCCTCATCATTATATAAACTTCCGCCTCTATTAGCTCCTCCCGCCCCCTTATTAATTATATATCTATTGTTGTTATCAAAAACATGTTTTCCCTTTGTGGTATGATATTTTATACTTATATGTTTATAAATTTGTATAAACCACTTTAATTTTGAGTTACAGTTCGACCGGTTTTGAGGTTACTACCTCATCATCAGGAATCAAACTAACTTATAATTACACGTGTTGCTATTTATATAATAAAATATTGTTTGAAAGAGACAGAAAAATGAAAGAAAGAGAAAGAAGATAAAATGAATCATAAGGGGAATACTTTTAAAAGAGGACACAAAGTTAAATTGAATTGATTATTTACTATTTGAAGTTTTTGATTAATGGCTTTACTTATTTCTAATCATTCTAAATTGTCTAAACTAAAATTGTCTAAACTAAATTGTAATTATAAGTTAGTTTAATTCCTGATGATGAGGTAGTAACCTCGAAACCAGTCAAAGTGGTTTATACAAATTTATAAACATGTAAGTGTAATTATATATCTGACTATTTGTGTTAAATCTAACTAATAGAGAATGGAAAACAGTAACTTGGTTATGAAGTCATTTTTTAACAGGTAAACAATGGATTAAACCAAATTAACTTTTCCAGGCCTGAGTGTGGAAAATATCTGCGAATTCCAGAGGGTACCGGGTATACCGCAACTATGATATGCGACGATATGCAAATCTTTGTTCTTATTGAAGAAACTACAGTATAATTGAGAATAATTAGTAGTTTTAGCGATAAAGTCATACCTTGAAAATATAGTTGGGTCTATTGTAGCGGACATTAGCACAACTCTAAGATCACGGAACTTGGTGAGGGCATCTTTCAAGGAAATGAGAAGAAAATCTGCTAGTTTATCCCTTTCGTGTACTTCATCAACAATAACATGTGTAATGGCCGCCAGGGCAGACCCTCCCCCCATGAGAGTTCTCAGCAGGACACCATTGGTGCAGTACGTTAGGACAGTTTTGAGACTAACGCGGGATTCCAGCCTGATTTGATAACCGATTGATTGACCAACTTGCTCATTTCTTTCGTACGCTACCTAAAATCATATTTAAAGCAAACATTACTGCCATGCATAATCATTTAATGAAAAATAATCTCTTTTCACTGAAACATATCTACTATAAAAATTCTGTTTTATTTCACAAATTCAGTGTTTCCTGCAATTAGTCACTGCTGCTTTAGCGACTGTTTAGAATTGTATAAAGATTTAATATTATTTACGTGTCTTCCATTTATTTGTTTGTTGTACAATTTGAGTTTTTATGCACTTGTATTATTGGTGTAGGCAAAGCTCCTTCTAAATTTTTTGATGAAAAATATCACTTTGGAATTCGATCTTTTTCAATTATCTGGGAGTGATCTTATGTGCGAGGTTCTCATCACATTGTTTTAGCAAATGTTTTTATATTGTTTAATAAAATTGAAATTACCCGCTCAGCAACTGAAACCGCTGATATCCTTCGTGGCTGTGTGCACACAATGCGACATGGTTTATTCTCCTTTTGACACTGTTCTAATATCAGTTGAGGAATTTGAGTAGTCTTACCAGACCCCGTCTCACCCACAATGATAACTGCCTGAAAACACCTAACACAATCAGTGTTATGGTCAACTTTTATCCTTTTGAATATAAAAGAATTTATATTAAAATAAATAAAACAACTTTGTTTTTAACCAATAATTTTTTTAATATATTTTTTTCCACCGAAGGTTTAACCTTAACGAAGAAACTGGTTTGCTTTGAAACTGGTTAGTGGAAAAATTAAATAAATAATAAAAAAAATTGTGGTTAAAAACAAAGTTGTTTTATTTATTTTATTATAATGAATAACCACAAGGTTAGTGCTTCAAATATAAAATTTATATTAAATATTTTTTTTATCGAGTATCATCGTAATATATTTATGGACTGCTCGCCTATAATCCATCATCATTCCCCTTTCCGCACCCAGTGGTGCATAGGGCACTGCATTTGTAAACCAAATGCAGCATATTTCGATCATCTGTTACGCGAAGGTAAGGTGATCAGTATACGCTTCAGGTGCCAGTCCAGGAACAATGAAGGTTTGCAGTTTAAACAACCGTTGAAATCAATATATCACATACACCCTCTCAGGAATCAAACCCAGGACCACTACACAATGATGCGGATTTATCTCCACTCGATTTCCTTATTAAGGAATTTTACCTGAGCAGCCATCGAGTCAAAAACACCTGTCCAGGGTTCTAGTTTTATTTTACGCCAGAACTATATTCTTCATCTGCACGGACACAATTTATGCCTATAATTCAATAACAATAATAATAAAATATCTCCTCCACCTGATTCAAAGTAATTGTGTTCATAATTTGTTCTCTCTGATTGAAAACTGGTAGTCCCTGTTTAAACGCTGCAACTTCGGGATTACTCTGAGTGTGAGGAATCTGGGGAACTACGCCACTAAGGAAGCCGGTAGACTTGTGATTTAGTTGGGCCCTCTCTCTCTCACAACAGCTAGACAACTCTTCCTTCTCTCTGCTCGTGATGGGATACATACTCAACAGTTCCGCGATAGATTGCTGCATGTTTGTATCCAAAACCAGCTTGGCATCTTTTTGGACTAAGGTTGAACCAGATCTTTTGTAAACAGTGATATACCTGTTGGCACCTGTAAATAAAATTATTAACATTGTACAATATTACCTATTATGTATGTATACATGGATGAATAAAATAAGGGCATGTTAGCTACTAATTGCCAGCCTTTCTAGTAAACATATTAATCATTTGTTTTTTTCTATTTAATTAAATCAGAAAAAAATTACACAAATTTAACATGTACTATAAATAAACATCTCACTGAGATGAAGACGTCATTTGAGAAGAGGATATGTAGGTGTAGGCATCTAAAAGGCTGACCCGGTCTTCTGATATTGGCTAGAAAATGTTTGTAAGATCTAAATTTCATTTCGATGCACACTAATTAACCATATAGTTACACATGAAGGTGCCAACAAATGTAATATTTTGAGCAAATTAAAAATGTTTAAAGAATAATTTATTTTGTTAAATAACTAGTCACAATTGATTGGTATCCAGTTTTGGAATACAACTATAATATAAAATTAAATATTTGGAAAAATTGTTGAAATCGAAAATCTCAACGTCAGATATTAATATTATTTTATTGGTCACAAATACATTTGTATATTTTTCATAAATTAGGATATATCATTTAGCTTATAATGCCTTGATAGAAGAACAGTATTTCTAAATCGTTGGCATCGGTTAAGATACAACAATTTTGCAAAATATTAATGTAAATTAATTATTTACCAGCGCCTCGAGATTTGGATTTAAGTCCCACTTTTAGGGCCTTTTTATGAATTGCAGCTCTCTCTTTGGTCGACAAACAGGAAGGAAACTTCAACTCAGTTTCGTTATCATCTTTGATAAAGTTGTCAAATTGAAGAGCAATAGTGATGCTGACACATTCTCCGATACCATTGTTTTTATCACGTTTTCCACGCCCTTTTCGCTGCTTCTTTTCCATTCTAAGTGAGAAATGCTTGCGTTACCCCTGCTGATAAACATAACTTGTTGTAAGTATAATTAAAGTAAAAACTGTTTCTAAAATTGATATTTTATTTTAACATATTACAACAGAGATGAAGAACATTTAAGAGAAGGTAATATAGAAGTATAAGCATCTACAGGGCTTATGACCTGTCAATGGCTGGTTTAAGTGGCCACTTTACACACTGTGTAACATTCACCATTCTGCCTATATTTGAATATCTATATTCCTTCAATTTTTCATCTGTTGATGTTTAGACTAGACTTCTATATTACCCTCTCTTAAATGTTCTTCATCTATGTTGTAATATGTTACTAATATTATAATATAACATAAACATAATTAAAAAACAACAAATAACACATCACAAAAATTCAAAATGTGGTTTTTCTCAATGCTGGGTATTCTGAACTATAATTCACCACTGTAATTGGGCCTCCCGGCCTGTTGTGGTGTAATTTTTTTTTTTAATCAATACAAAAAGAAAGAACAAAGACAGGTCATAAGGACTGGAAATTCCTAGACTTCAATGTTCCCTTCTCAAAAATATTTTTCCTCTCTTGTTGAATCCAGTTCTTGTCTACAAAAGTTTGGACAAATTCAAAATATTGTTGATATTTTATTTATTTATTTTATTTGGGAAATCAACAGTTCTACATGCATATTTTTAGTAAACAAACAGATATAGTGTTTAACTCAGAACTAATAACAGATTTCCACATAGTATACAAAGTTAGTAAAGAAAATATATTACATATCAAATAAATACATACAATTTATACATATAAAAATGTTATTTTCATGGACTCATATACTTTGTTTTTCAGTTTAAATACTTAATTTACATACTTTATTTATTAGTTTAAACAATTTTATTCTTAAAAACAGCATTATTGGATTTTAACAACAAAAAAAAAATATGTAAAATATTGTGTATGTTAATGTGGCAGAGGCTTAAGGATACTTAAGGACAGATAGTCATCAGCAAAAAGCCAGAATTTTATATTTTGAAAAACATTGATATCATTTATAAAAATATGCAATAATAATGGAGCAAGGTGGGCTCCTTGAGGTACTCCAGAAATAACAGTGATTGGAGAAGACAAGAAATTGTTAATTTGAATAAACTGTTTCATTCACTAAGGTAAGATATGAAAAATGCTAATAAAATATATCTTATACCAATTAGCTTGCAGTTCAGCCAGAAGAATTGTGCGATTGACTTTATCGAAAGCTTTAGAAAAGTCGGTGTAAAGGACATCAACCTGAAGATGAAGATTGCCTTCAAAAGCGTTAGTTAAGTAGTCGTAAAAGAAAGAAGTTGGTTGTAGTGAATTTGGCAATAGATACAGAGAAAATTGATTAAAAAAAGTATTACTTTTTCAAGTTTTGAATGATGTATTCTATTTGTCATTAAATGTTTTCGTTAGAATGTCAGATTCACTTGCGTGATTACAATAATTGTATACATATACGATATGCAGAGACGATGTGCTAAAAAGCATTTGTTGCAACAATATTCAAATTGTTTTGATTACTTACAATGTACTTCAAACGACGGAAAAGCCGATCTATTTGAGTAATATTTTAATGTTTTTTTTATCGGTTTTTCATTATAACAGTTAGATAGATTCCTAGCAGATGGTACGTTCACAATATGGATTAATCTTTAGTCTGTGATTATAAATGTGATTTTCAGATCCACAATATTTATACATATATATGTTCAAAACAGATTTTCGGCGTTCTTGACAGAACTAATTTATGTTTATAGTCTATATCCACACTCCACTTGACTCCCGTAATGAAATCACGAAGCAGAAAATTATATAAACAGGATTTGGTCAATTGTATTATTATCGAAATCGAAGCGATATGAATTAAATATCAAGTCCAATTTAAAAATAATCAAATTCGAAAAACCGATATAAGATAAGACATAACCAACAAATCAGAAAAAACACAGACAAATTCACAGATCACGACTAAAACATTATTTCACCTCAATTTGCGCGTGCGCAGATGGCAGTAATCAGAGATTAGCCAACGATCAGCGCAGCTTACAGACCATAGACCATTGCACAAGTGGAAATCAATAAATACATAGGGATCTTGGTTTTTCAAAATATAAGGCCTTTAGCTAAAACAAACTTTGTCGGAGTTTATTTTGTGCCATTTTGTCTCATTGATAATGATGGTATAATCGAAATATTTAAATAATCGAAATACAAGCATTCGAAACATGCAAATAATCGAATTCAAACATCGAATTAATCGATTTTTTTTACCTTGAAATATCAGAAAACGGCCAAATTTTTTTTAAAAAATGCTGACGTTTATTTGAAGCTTTGGGGGGGGGGGTCAACATATACATGACATTGTGTAATAAGAAAGTACTTCAAAATAATAAAGAGGAAGTTCAGGTTCGAAAAGTAATTTCAAAATAAAATTAAAATCATAACGCTGATAATACGACAGACAAACAATTTATTAACATTACATACTTGAATTTTATATTGAACACGAATGATATATATTTTACACTTCCGAAAAATCATTAAAATTAATTACCATTGTTTTTGAAATGTCATGTTAGACAGAACTCATCAAATGCATTTCCCAAAAAGCACCTTCAAACTTTTCGTATTAATCTCTCGAGAAACCATTCCGAATGAATTCTCTCGAAACGTTAGTTCCAAATTTATATCTCGATTGCCTCGGAATCCATTCCGAATTAATGTTTCGATTGTCTCGAAATGTCAAGTCCGAATTCATATCTCGATTGTCGCGAAATCTATTCCGAATGAAAACTTTCTCAAATAACAAAACTCCCCCATAAACTTAGTTTTTTTTTTCATTTTCCATTTATTCCCTCCGTGATAATATATTTGTAGGTAGGTAAATAAATAAATAAAACAAAACTTCTTTTTTGAAATGGTTCTCAGTTGTCCAGAATCCACGTCCATGATTCTGTCATTTGCGAATTGCAGGTTGAGATAAGAACCATTTTTTTTCACTGGTTTTATTATAATTATGCAAAAGGTTCATGAAATCATTAATAAATAAATATAGAAAATAAAATAACACCTCAGTAGCGAGGTGAAAAAAAAATCATCAAAATATAAGAAGAAGACTTTTGAAATAATACCCCAATTTTTTTTTTATTTAGAAAAAAATGAATCTTCGGCACTAATTTCTTTCTAGGCTTCTCTGTTAGCGGATAACAAAATATTTTGCTGTCCACATTAATATTTTACACTATCAAATTAGGCATTGCCCAGAGCACAGGGTCGAGGACATGATTATATAACAAGAGCAAGACGCGTAATGTACAAGGAGCCGCTAATTATTTCACGTCGGTATACAACGTTAATATTATGCTTGTAAAATGTAACTATGAAATAATCAAGGTAGGTACACTATACTTATTGGTGTATCAATACAGCGCCCTTTGCATCATCAATGGCATAATATGAGGATTAGTAGATTTTTTTTATCTCAGTTCAAAACATTTTTCATGAGAATACATTTCTGTATTTATCTGTAAGCTTGTTTTTTGACTGATATTACTATCCGTTTTTGGTAAACGAAAAAAGGGATAGCTATTCTTTTATGTTGTTCTTTTATACCTATATGCATCATGTTTGTATTTGTGTACCTACATATTGTTTAGGAATGCCCTTTTCCTTTTGTTCTTAGTGTGTTATTTTGTGGAAATTTGTGGCTAATTTTGGCCGATATTATCATGTTTTGATAGAAAAGGCATCAATAAAGTGTAGGAGGGAGGCCAAAAGATTTGTTGTAGGCGTCAGGTTGGCATCCAGCATTAATGATCTTTTTTTATTATTTGTCAACATTCAATGCTGTATGTTGGTAATCGTGTCATGTCATTCTTATTCTTTATACGTCAAGCTAATCTTTGTGTCAAGTAAATTTGAGTAAAATTGATGGAGTTTAGGAATGGAGAACTTAAAATATTCGTTGTTTTCATGTTATTAATCATTTTATAACTAGCAAAGAAGAATAAAAATGTCACAAACAGTTAGAAGCTGCGTCGAAGGACGTTTACCTCCTTGCTATGCACCCACAAGGCTTGAAGAAAGGCGAGCCAAATCTAGAGCCCTCAGGTTTAAATGTTATTTTTTTACTTAATAATATAATCTGATCTTCTTACTAAATAATGTAATATTTAGTGTATCAATATTTTTTTAGTTTATAAGTTCAATTGATGAATTGTTCTGAAGTCTTATTCAATAGTAATTTATTTATCAACTTTAAACACATTATTTCGCAATGATATTTACATAAGTATTTTAATTTACCAGGTAACAGCAATCAAAAATTTTGTATTTATATATTACGGTAGGGATTGAGGGCTTCCATGTATCTATATAATCTAATGGTATTTTTCCATCTTCCCGTATTTGCAGGTCAATTATTATGTATTTTGACATGCTCTCAAGAATTTACTAGGTATGGTCATGCCACATCTTTCTTGGCCTTCCTTGTTTTCTTTATTTTTTGTTAAAATAAAATATTTCTTGCTGTTTTTTTATCCATTTCTCCACTCATATGCTATAATCTTCTCTGCAATTTGTTTATTACTAACTTGCCAATGCCTTTGGAAATCTGCAAAATATATGATTCACAGATATCACATGCTGCAGTGATGTAATGTCCAAGGCTTTGATATTATTATTATTATAGTTGGATAATTTATATAGCGCCATTTTTGTGAAAATCACCTCAAGGGCTCCGTACAGTAAATAAATATCCCAGCAAGTCTTGCAGCTATAGAGCGCATGGACGATTGGGATTCTGGTTCCTCCTTTCCAATTATGATATATTTGTATTATAACAGATAAGAGCTAGATTACAGCACGTCTTGCAGCTACAGAGCGCATAGACGGTAAGTAATCTGGCCCCTATTTACATTAAGTTTTAATTTTATAATGAAGTTTAGTGTTTCAATAATATTAAATATATTTTTTGGAAGTTTTTTTGTTATCTGTCAACCAATTTACTAAGTTTTAAATTTGGGTATCTTTTTTAGACTAGAGCGACGGAGAAAGCCGGATAAACCAGAGGATTTCGTCTGCTATTCGGATTCTGAAAGTGAAGAGGATACGCCTTCACAACAGCAACAAATACTGCGGACTTCTTACAACTTTGTGGATTATGTTAGATCACGAGAAATACAAGCGAAAGAAGTAAGATTCTACGTATTATAATATATTAAATATATGTACATTAGATTGGATGTTAAAATAAAGGGAAATCCTGTATTAATTACTTAACCTCAAAATCGAAATGTAGCTAAAAATAATATAACCATTACAAGTCTATGAATTGTGTATACTGCTGGCGACAACATACGGACTAAAAACTATGTCTGTGATAGAAAAACGTAGCCAGGAACTGAAATGTACGCCCCAATCCATGGTAAGACAGATGCTCGGTGTATGTCTAAGAGACAGAATAAGAAATAAAGAAATTAGGTGCTGAACCGAAGTTGAAGATATCATGGATCGTACAGTAAAATGAAAATGGCAGTGTGCAGGAACTATTATATCTCAGAATAATAAAGTGGACCCCATTGGCAAGAGCAAATGAAAACCATTGAAACGTCATAAAAAAGATGAGCCGACGACATTGCCCCGATAGCTAATAGAACATGGATGAAAAAAGCGGGGGATAGAAAATAAATAAAAACGCTTGGAAGAGGAATATCCAGCAGTGGAAAGAACAAAGCTGAAAAAGAAGATAAAATCTTTAAGCCCGTTGATTGACCCTGTAAATCTTAGTTAATAACCAAAAAGATCAAAAGAATATAAAAATATTCAGATTGCCTATGGTTCAGTCTCCGATTTATGCTGGATTCTTGAATCTATTTTCCTTAATTTAACAAACACAAACATATTTTCTTTTAGTTTAAGTTACGAGTATTTAACTAAATTGTCAATAACTTATTAACAATTCTTGGTGGAATTCCACTGTAAAGATTTAATAACTTATGTTAACTTTACTAATTAAGTTAATAATTCAAAATACCTGGTACACTTGCACTTATTTATTTGACCAATTAGCACTATCACCCTCTAATGGGCATCTTCGGACTGGTAAATATTAAAAGGATACGGATAATTGATATAAAACTAAATATTATCTCAAGTGTAGGTGCATTTAAAAAATAAGTCGAAAGAAATACAATACATAATATTTCAATGAAACACAGTGGGACACATTATTGAAAACATGCGTTGGCGGTGTACTGCAAGGGAGGATTCTATTCTATGAAAGTATTAAATGTTTTATTGCAATATACAGGGCCAAACTAATTAGCTAATTGGTCAAATAAATTAGTGGAAGTGTACAAAGTATTTTTAATTAGTAAATTATATTTATTTTTGTATTTATTTATTGGTAAAATATATCGATAACTGCATGAAAGAACTGAAAGGCTTAAGAATGGGAGCAAAAATGGGTGATTTAAATGTCAAATGTCTTTTGTATGCTGACGATGCTGTACTCCTTGCTAACAACAAAGAGGAACTGCAATTCTTGGTAACAAAGGTCTACGATGTATGCAAGAGAAGCGATTTGCTGATGAATGTCGATAAATCGAATGTGATGGTTTTTGAAAGAAATGAAAGTATGACTAAATGTGAAATCACTGTGAATAGAGTTATACTAAAAAAAGTAGAGGAATTTGTGTATCTGGGAAGTATGTTCACTAGGGATGGAATGACTGAGAAAGATATTGAAAGGAGGGTGAGTGCCGGGAACAGAGTGAACGGTGCACTTAAATCGACCTTGGCAAATAAATGTTTGTCACAAGAGGCAAAATTGGCAGTTCACAACGGAGTCCTGGTCCCTTCCCTGATGTATGGGAGCGAAGTATGGACTTGGAAAAACAGGGATGAAAGTAGGCTGAATGCTGTCGAAAGTCGATCTCTCAGGCGAATGTGTGGTAAAACTATGTACGATAGATACACAAATGTTGAGATCCGTACATTATGTAAGGCTGAGATAAGCATTATCGACAAAATCAAGAAAGGAGCTCTGCGCTGGTTTGGACATGTAGAACGAATGGACAGCGAAAGAACGGCTAAGAATATTTACAATGCGAATGTTGATGGATGCAGAAATAGAGGAAGACCGAGAAAGACATGGCATGACCAAATCCAACAAATACTTAAAGATGGACATGTCAAAAGTCGGAATAATCGGCGCGCGTGCATGAGAAGATGTATGAATGTAGAGGAAGCGAGATCTGTATGCAAAGATAGAGTGTTGTGGCATTCTATCCTCTCTGTCTACCCTTACAGGGAAACAGCGTGATGGTTTGTTGTTGTTGTTGTTGTTGTAAATTATATTTATGTAATATAACTTGTTATATCAATTGATTTTCATTATACTTCTAGATCAGTAAAAAGGAAACTTTTAGCAGTGGTACAACATATCTATAGTTAAACTTATGTTTTTATATTTGTTTGTTTTTATGTTAATTAGGTTAGAATAATCTCGCCCTCTTCAAGGTCACTTTCAGTATTACCAAAACTTAATGAAAATTAAGCACTTGCTTAGTTTTACTTTAAAATTAATAATAATATTTTTTTCATTTTAAACTACAATAATATTTTATTTTCAGACTCGCTTTATAAATCCATCATACGCATCCCGCCACATTCTCACTCATGACATGTTTAAAGAAACTCCCGTTAGCTTGGGGAACATGAACAAAGTATTCTGCTCACAATGGCTCTCCGACAGACAAGTAGTATTTGGAACAAAGTGTAACAAGGTAAACGGATATTGATAGTAAATTCATATTTTTAAAATTATCATTTAAATTAATATGGTGGCTTTCTTAATGGCTAAAATGCTTGCTTTACACACGGAGGTTCCAAGCTCGATTCCTGCTGAAATCACAATAACAAAATGTAGCTCTTCTCTTGTCTGGTTCTACATAATTCACCACTGTAATTGAGCCTCTAGACAAAAGTGTAATTATATAGTCTGTGTCCTGGCGGATGAGTAATACAGTTATGTGTGTGAAATAGAACCAGAATCCTGAACGAGTGTTTTTGACTCGATAGCTACTCTCAGGTAAAAATATTAAAAAAGGAAATCGAGTTGAGAAAAGTCTGCCTCATAGTGTACTGATTTGCACGTTCGCCTTCCATGATCGAGGTCCCGGGTTCGATTCCTGGGAGGGTAGATGGGAAATATTTGTTTAAAGTTCACTGTCCTTGGACTGGCACCCGAAGCATAAGATCGATGTCCTTACCTTCGCATGACAGATGATCAAAATGTGCTGCATTTAATGTTCCAATACACCAGTAGGTGTGGAAAGGAAAATGATATATATCACAGGCGGCTCCTGACCAAAACCACTGACAGTAAACTTGTACTTGAACTATTATTAACATTTAAAGCATTAACTTTGTGGTCAAACATTTTCCTAAATGTTATTAAATATTTGTAACTTTTCTATGTCTACCGGTTTCATGACGTACCCGACGGTTCAATTGGTGTCCTGACGAAGAGACAGGTACGTCTCAAAACCGGTAGACATAGAAAAGTCGGTAAGTGGTTATATACAAATATTTAATGACATTTTGTACTTGAACGTTAAGTTTATTAGTTTTCCAACATAATAAGTCTGACATGGGGTGGTATTCTGAATCTTCTCTACCCCCTGGAGAATGGTTAATTTGGGGATTTTAATTTTTTTTATGCGACGACACTGCTTCACATAAGGGCCACACTGATGAAAATCAAATGAAATATAAAACTATTTCAAAACATTTTTAAAAACTAATACGGTTTGGTCAATTCAATCTTATTTAGTGTTTTGGGTAACGGTTAAGGGCGCAATAATATTCTGAATTAAAATTACCATGATCGATTTCACGTGTTCATATTTATTTTACATTTAATCATCAGTGTGGCCAGATATGAAGCAAAGTGTAAACGCATGCAAAAAACAAAATTCCTCAAAATAATCGCTCTCTAGAGGGTAAAGATGATTTAGAACACCAGCCCCGGTGTTATAAACTAGGGACAATATGTGCAATGACAGCTCGCGCATCAGAACCAGTTTGTAATTCTAAACCCGCCATTGTTTTTGTTTACATACTGTTTTATACGCACTGTAGTGTGTGTAGTATTTAGTTTATGTAAAAATAGGATACAGTGGTTTGAACCTAAAGGAATAAGTAAATAAACGATTAGAAGTTACTTACAATTTAAGTTTATTGAACACATGAAAATACAGTGGTTTCACAAATAAAACATAGAATACTACGTAGTAGACTAGAAAGCTGGTAGAGGCAGATCGCCCTTATATAGGTCCATTGGGCACTCCGCCAATAGACAGCAACACATTCTCGTCTCACTCTTTGGTCCCCACAGCACTAACATTGTACGCATATTTTTACGTAACTAAATCTATAAATTCTTACCAATATTCTATCAGTACGCATGTTCAAAGTAACTTTACAAGTGAACTACATATCTACTCATGCGCCAGCAGTGCTCCGATTATGTATATTGTCTTTTCCCTCTTAACATGTGATTTACTGCTATTAAGCATAGTCTAGCTCCGCCCAAACCACGGTTTTACCAGATCTGATATTTTTCATACAAATTTAGGGTAAAAGCTTGTGCGAAACAAAATATACACAGTGATGAACTGTATAAAAAAATAATGATTTAAATTTTACTATACCTTTATTTAAAAAATATTTTTATGCATGTAAAATTCAAAAAGTAAAAACTTTTTTATTAATTATTATCAATATTTATAAACATCAATTATTGTTTGCATCACAACAGGCTAAGAGGCCCAATTACAGTAGTGAATTACAGCACAGAACACCCAGACTCAAGAAAAATCACATAATATGATTTGTAAATAATGTATTATTTCCTAATTGAACGTATTTATTCAGAAAGCAGCCAGCCATAAAAAAGTGAAACTGAGATAATAGCACTTTTGTGAAAAGGGCGAATAATCAAATCTACACAACAGTTAGAATGTTTTTTCCCTTGGCAAATGATAAATAATGCATGCATTCATTTTTTTTCATAATACAAAAAAGACATGATTAGCAACAGAGATGAAGAACATTTAAGAGAAGGTAATATAGAAGTCTAGGCATCTACAGGGCTTATGACCTGTCAATGGCTGGTTTAAGTGGCCACTTTACACACTGCGTAACATTCACCATTCTGCCTATATTTGAACATCTATATTCCTTAAATTCTTTCATCTGTTGATGTTTGTGAAGTTAAAGAGCTGAAACCTTTATTTATGCGGGTGAGATTCATCTGAATTCATCTGAATTTTTTTCTGAAATTGCTGCTTTCTGCATAATTACATTCAATTGAGAATACCCGTGCTGAGGTTTTTTTCTTTTTGTCAAAAAACTGTTTTTTTTTATTATAAATGCACAAATAATACTTGGTGTAGTACATTGTGCTGTTGCCAAAAGGCAAATAATTATTGTTACAAATTACACTACTGGGTGACCATGATTTATTTTACATTAGAATTTTATTTATTTATTTATTTGACAAATTGTAGTCTGCATTACTTTACGGGCTGTTTAGCCCATTAAGTAATGCAGACTGTAAATTTTGTTTATTTCCCGCTTATAATTTTAATATTTTTATGTCCTGTGTATTTTTTAAAAGAGTATTAAAACTCTTAGGTCCAAGGCAAAGACGGGCTAATTGCATTTATTTGGTTTTTGACATGTTAATGCCATTTCTTTTTACTCTGAATGGGTTCAATAGAATATAATATTTAAAACTTATAAAATTTGGCTCCTTGTCTTATCATCGGAGAAAAAAAATGGGGTCACGGCTGGCAAAAAAACAAAAAATGCAATAATCGCTTGATGAGCTTTTTTTGTATGTTGGAATAAGTTTTAAAGTAGACATTTTTGTTAGTTTATTACTGTGATTGTATGTAAAAATATATTTTTCAAATATATCAAATGAAAAACCGATTTTAATGAAACATGAACTGAGTAAACCATGTTTTTTTTTCTCTTCTTTTTGCTCTCCCGAAAAATTATTATTTTTTAATGAGCCCATGTTTGCCGTGTTGTAGCCTTCATATGCGTTTGGCCACATGCTGGCTACATTTTTGGTACTGGTTTTAAGTTTGCAGGTCAAATTTTTCTCGCATTTTTAGTTGATGGTTTACGATGTGAACACGCGTCAACTGGATGTGATCCCAACACTGCGGGGTCGGCAGCCTTGGGGGGCAGCGGAGCACCAGACAGGAATACACGCAGTAGAGATCAACCCTTCCAGAACCCTCTTGGCCACCGGAGCTCGGAATTCCTGGGAGATCGCAGTCTACCGGCTTCCTACGCTGGACCCCGTGTGCGTTGGAGAGGCGCATAAAGATTGGGTAAAAATTGTACAAACTATTTTTTTTTTTTAATCTGTGTCCGAGCGGATTAAGAATACAGTTCTGTGTGTGAAATAGAACCAGAACCCTGAACCGGTGCTTTTGGCTCGATGACTACTCTCAGGTTAAAATCCTGAATAAGGAAATTAAGCGAAAATATTTCCACCTCGTAGTGTAGTGGTTGCTGCGTTCTCCTACCATGCTTGAGATAAAAGGTTCGGTACCTGGGAAAGTCTGCATGAAGTAATGTTTGAAATGTGATTCTACACTGCAATATTTCATGTTCCTGGACTGGCACCTGAAGCGTAAGGCTAATCACCTTACTTTCATGTAACAGATGATCGATGTACACAGCAATTGTTGTACAAATCCAGTGCCCTATGCACCATCGGGTGCGGATGGGGGGTGAGGATGATAGGAATCATAAAATCAGAGTTTTCCGCTGCTAAAGTAAGATAGATACTAAATGATTACTATGACTGACCCCTACATGACATGTATCAATTTAATACCAACACCAATTTAGGGGATCATAACTGGAACCTCTATCGTCCTCAATATCACCTCAATCCCACGCTTACCCACGCTTGCCTACTTTACAAGGCATCAGGTTCTCGACGTCCTGGACGTTCACTGCTGACTGTTCTTCAGCAGTTCATGTCAGAACTACGGGACGCGAACCTGACTTGGGAGGATGCACGGGTGCTGGCTGCCGACAAGCCTGGAGGATCTTTGTGGACACCATATACTCCAACTAGAAAGCGGACACGGAATGACGATGATGACAAAATATAAATTTAAACAACTAGTTATACCTGTAGGTATCTTCTATAGATTTCATCGACAGTCCAAATATAGAAATAATCTGGAAATACACGTAAAATAAATACCGCATCCTAACCGTAGGGCCATACGCTATTTGACTTGAATTTTGTGGCCCCACGATTGGGGCAGTTCGCACTAAGAGGTTAACTAAGCATAAATAAATATTTTTGCTCTAGGTTTTGGACATGTGCTGGTTGGACGATGAGTTTTTGGTTTCCGGTTCTCGAGACACTAAAATGGCGCTCTGGCGGGTCAATGCTGAGGACGCAGACGAGGTGGCTCCGCCCCCCGAGAAAGCCGTCCCCAGCAGTAGCAGCTCCAGTACCATCACTAAAGCCCCCGCGGCCTCGACCACCTCTACTCCCGCCCAACCGCCTGTGCCCCTGTACAACTACATATCTCCCATCACCATCAAAGAATGTAGATCAGGTAGCACATTTTTAATACCTTTTCATCTGATTTATTCATTGTAATGTATCTGTTGCAGCCGGATTGTCATTTTAGCTGGAATACGTATTGGCTTGCCAAATTACACTGGGTCAAAGTATTCAATGAAAAAAAACCAAAGAGTTTACTTTATATTGATAAAAAACTACATTCAAACTTGTCAAAAATTAGTTCGTTGCACTAATCATCACATTTTGACTGTTTTTCAGCCTAAACCCTATATTTATTTCCTACAATTAATAATACAGGGAGCCGCATTTTGTTAGGTTTGAATATTCCAACAATGTTTTGAGTTTGTCCAAATTTTTATAGACAAGGACTGGATTCAACCCTAGAGAGCTGTTAACATTAGCATATCACAACAGAGATGAAGAACTCTTTAGAGAAAGTAATATAAAAGTCTAGGCATCCACAGGGCTTATGACCTATCATTGGCTGGTTTAAGTGGCCACTTTACACACTGTTTAACATTCACCATTCTGCCTATATTTGAATATCTATATTCCTTTGATTCTTCCATCTGTTGACGTTTGTGAAGTTATAAAGAAAACAAACGTCAACAGATGTAAGAATTAAAGGAATATGGATGTTCAAATATAGGCAGAATGGTGAATGTTACACAGTATGTAAAGTGGCCACTTAAACCAGTCAATGACAGGTCATGCGCCCTGTGGATGCCTAGACTTCTATATTACCTTCTCTAAAGAGTTCTTCATTTCTGTTGTGATATGTTAATTGAATATTCCATTTTATTGAACTCACTCGGGAGGAAAAAATAGTATTTATGTCTCGAAAATTGATAAATGATAAAATGCAATGAGCCCGTTTTAGCCGTGTACCCTTCCCCATGTTATGTAAAATAATTGCTATTGAGCTTAGGTTTCGAATAAAAATGTCTGCTTGAAACTGAATACATGTCTCTCTATTTATTACGCTGACTCATTCACAAACTAGTATCACATAATTAGTATCAACCGTTGCGTTATTTTGACACCTATATTTTGATGGTTTCAGGACAAAAAGTTCGTGCTATAACATTCAATAAAACTTGGAAAGAAATAGCGGCACTTACACTCAATGGTTACATTCATGTTTTCAATGCGGAAACTTTCAAACAGAAGATATCAAGAAAGCTGCCATCTTGTCAAGACCTGGTATGTTTAGCGACCCAAGAAAGTGGACTGTACGCCATTGGATGTAAATCCTACACACTTCTGCTGGACTGCCGTACATTGCAATATGTCAAAAAGATCACCTCTCGTTATAATGGTTGCGGAATACGGTCAGCCAGTTTTCAAGGGAATATGCTTACCATCGGTACGGGTTTAGGTCAGTATGTTTTTTTCTTACTGCACTTTATTAGTTACACAACCTCTTTTGGCCTTTTAGGAGATTTGGGTTTAAATAAGCAACAAATTAATATACATATGTACTTTCAGGAATGTTAATGTTTTATGATCTCACGGCTGGGAAATATCTTGAAAGTAATATTCACACTTCAAAGACAGTAGTTCTCAAAGCATCCAAAGGATATGTGGTAAGTGGCGTACAGAATTTTATGTATTACACATTAGTTTATCTCGTCTTAATCTTTTGAAAAAAAATTGTAACGTTTATTGTTATTGAAATTATACCGAGAGCCCTCTTAAGAGTTGGCTTTATAGAAATGTACACGGATAGTGGTTTCCTTGTTTGGATCTGTTGTATAATCTATAGTAAAAGAGTTGGAATGAAATATATAAATACACTGGAATGAATGTGAATAAGACCACTTTTTTGCGATGAATTCTTGAGAAGCACCCATTTTTTTTCACTAGTCTTATTCGAGCTAACACGAATAAATAGACTGTGGTCCACCAAAATAAAAAAAATTAAATAAACTTCAATCAAAGTTGATCTCTGACAAAGAAACAAGGGGTCCAATGACCCGGTACCCCAAGAGCCATTCGTCCCATGTCCACTAAAATGGGCGCCGTCGTCCAAATGTAATAGGATTACCGGTTGCCACAATATGAGTAGCATCCAAGTAGGTATCCAAAAGCAATCGGTCTGTCTACTCGGATTGTGTCAACAAGAACCTAAAACTGTTTGTATCACGTTTAATTTTGTTTGAATTCATTAAATAAAATAATTATGCTGACCGATATTGAATCTGGAATCTTCAAGGCATAAAATAGTTATTTTAAATAGCATTTAAAATGTATATAAATTAATATTAAAATCATAAAGTTAACGTTTCCGGTTTCAGTTCAACTATTGTTAAATTGATGATGTAATAACTTATATTTACATATAAGTTATTAATTAAAAAAATACTTGGTACACTTCTACTTATTTATTTTGACCAATTAGCGCATTCACCCTCTAATGGGCATCTTCAGACTGGTGAATATTATACAGTGTATGGATAATTTGTATAAAACTAAATATTATCTTAAGTGTAGGTACATTTAAAAATAAGTTGAAAAAAATACAATATGCAATATTGCAATGGAACAGAGTGAGACAAATGATGGAAACACGTGTTGGCGGTGTACTTTAAGAGGATATTCTATGTTATGAAAAATATTTATTGTTTTATTACAATGTACAGGGTCTAACTAAGGGGGCTAATAAGGGTGAGTTTTTAAATTCTATCTGCTGATTTATTAAAATTCTATCGCTATTATTTTTTATCCTATTTATTTCTAATCTATCTAACTTGACCTTTGTGTCCTACATGTAAAATTTTTATGCTTTTTTCTTTATCAAAAGTATGTTTAAATTCATTTAAATGTGATGCATAGTTTGATAAGTCGTTATTTAATCTATGTGAAGCTAAATGTTCTTTCACTCTATATTTCATAGCTCTCCCATTTTGTCCTATATATGAACCAGGACTAGAGGGTGAAAGCGCTAATTGGTCAAAATAAATAAGTGGAAGTGTACCAAGTATTTTTTAAATTAATAATTATATGTAAATATAAGTTATTACATCATTACAATGGAATTCCATCAAGAATTGTCAATAAATAGTTTAAATGAAATATTGTTAAATTAATTTAGAAAAAACAATTATGTACTTCATACTTTTATATTATTAGCAACTTACACAGCATTCAATGATATATAATGGAGTCTTATATAGGCAGTGACTTCTCAGTCTAGAGTAGCCATATTCAGCCCTTGTTTTCTTAGGGCCACATACATATTTTTGTTAAGGTACGCAGGCCGCAACATTATACTGACTATTGGGGTAATTTTTTGCATAGGGATAGCCGGAGAGGTGAGAAGTAAAATAGGATACTTAATTTTCACCCGGAATTAAAAATAATTGCAATGCAAAAAATACATAATTTATTGACAGTGAACAGCATTATTTGAAAATGAGTAAGGTAAATTGCGGTAAGGTGACATGTCAAAAATAGTAAATTTGAAATGAATTCTTTAAATTGATATAATCAACTTGCTTTAGTTAGTTTGGTTTGCTTTTAGTTTTGGTTTTGTAGTAGGATTTTGGATTTGTGAATAGAATAACGATGCTACGTCACTACAGACTAATGGATCATCGTATTTCTTTCATAGCGATGGTTGGAAGACCAAGCTACTTTCAATCCTTATAAAATAATCATTCCATCGGGAACTCTCATTGATTAACGACAAAACTAATTCATTACCTAAATAATTTCTCCCAAATACCACGTGACCAAAGCCACGAATAAAAGCTAGTATATACATATATATTATATATAGGGAAAAACAGTATTGGTTAAAACCCTTTTCATTCACGATTAGGGCGCCACTTGTTATTTTATCATTGATCACTTATCAGTATACTAGCCAATACCAGCTCAAACAACAGTCTATTTCCCTATATGATTTTTTTTCCCTGTCATATCTGTACACTATACAGGTAAACGTCGTTTTACACTGCGTTCCGTTCCGAGAGACACCGGGGTTAAAAAAATCGGCATAAAATAAACAAAAATATAATGGAATTTATAAGGTTAGGTTCTGTGTCAAAATTCTAAGAACAATCTTACATGTTTATTTAATACATATCCTATATTATAAATTCAAAATAAATTACAAATGTATTTAATAAATACAGTTTAAATTTGTTAACAAAATAAATAATAATCTCTTGATATAAATAATGATTTATTTTGATTATTGCTTCCTTTCTTGGAGAATCATAGCATAAACTACAAATATTTTAATATTCTTTTAACTTTAATTAAAATAAAATATACAATCATACCTTTTTTTTCTTAAAAACAAAACGAAAACTAACTCGTAAACAATTTCACACACACAATAGGCTGTTCATGTACACGGTAATAGAATAAAACAATGAGTAAAAGTGTGTCTGCTATTAGAATCGCGGCGCCTACTGTCGTCTAGTGTCGGCCGAATGGGGGAATCCCACGCCAGCACCAACCGGCGTAATTGTAAATCGGCGTAAATCAAACCGGCGCAAAATGACGTTTCCCTGTACCTTAAAATACAATAGTAAATAAAAGAAAAAATCAAAACTAACGTGTATCCAAGAGTTTTTTAAAAAAATGAGTGTGATTTTTAATAGTGATATAAATTTTTACTATTTTAGAAAAGAATTTGTCTTTTAAATTCGTTTATGCGATTTGAAACAACCAGTACAAAACAAATAAAAACAATGCAAGTACAATACCTGAGTTAAGACCCGGGAAGAGTAGGTAAGTGCCCAGTTAGTTCGCAGTGAGCAATGATAGTATCAAGATATTAAAATCTTAAAATCAAATTTCCGATAATGTATTTTGGGCCACACATAAAAGCTTGGCGGGCCGCAGGCTGTATGGGTAGTCTAGAGACTACACTTTACAAAAACAATTGCATATCCAATCACCAAATCATGTAAGTTTTGATTTCAATTTCAGTTCCCCGACGAAGAAGCGGATGGCTTTAACCAAGTAAAGTATGTGCCTGCAATATATACGCACTGTTACGACATTACTGGTACCAGAATATTCACAGCTGGAGGACCTCTTCCAGCCACTCTGATTGGGAACTATGCGGGCTTATGGCAATAATCCAGTATATTGTACTGGTAATACAGACTATCTTATGTTAATAAAATGGTGAAACCAATGGCTGAGCGTCACAATATCTTGTGTTTCTTTATATTTTAATACGCAAGTGGACCAAATTCGGTGGATTGAAAAATAAAATGTTTATCCTACACTAAATAAGGTTTAGAGAATGTATTGCTTTTGCCTCAAAACAAGAATATTGGAAAATATTTTTAAAGGGTTTATTTTAAGAGATCAGTTTTCCTGATACCGTTTTCCTTGACAGGACATTTACGAAATTTGATACAACAATAATTTTAAAAAGGATATATAAATTAATTGTATATATTGCATTCACAAAATTTTTGTAAGTTTAGTGAGGATACTCATGGAACCACCTCTATTACAGTAAAGATGTAAAATATTTTTTAATGTCTTGCAAAAAATACCACCAAATATAAAGCAAATTTTGTATGAGAAGTAGGCATACAATTTATCGTGTAAATTAAATTAAATGTGAAATTTTTCACAATTATGTAAATAATGCGTACAATCTAATAAATATTGTAATAAAACATCGAGAAAAAGATTTATCTATCTAGTGAAGAGAGAAACATCCAATAAAAATAAATACATAATATTTTTAGGTAATTCAGCTACATAGAGATAAACTATATTTATTTTATAAACTGAGAATGTATAAATGGGTTTAATTGCACATTACCTAATTGAGGTTGTTGCAATAGGTATACCATTTATGTGGATTAAAGCAAATTGAGTACCAGAATTTATCAATGCTTTTTAGATTCATTATCAATCCTATGACTGGTCTTGAATAGATATTTCAAATATGTACAGTTTAAAATTGTTAGTTTAATCTTCCACAAATTATGACAAATAATTTATTTTATATGATAAAGGTTGTTTTTATTTCATGTGTGTTTTTAAACTATTTACGGATATATGTATTTTGTTGCTATATAATTAAAATTTACTGAACTTTTAGTGCCCAGATTTGGCTTCACCTTCTGTGTCTTTTTCGGCTATCTTGAACTTTCGTTTTTGACGAAGTATCTCTGCTAAAAACTTTTACATTTCCAATACTGCACTTAAATCCATTTTAAATACAAAATTTAATGAAAATTCTATGATCTGCTATTTTCAAAACAAAGTAACCAATAAAAAATGGGTCAGTTACGTCATGAACAATGGGCCGTCAAATTAGAAATACTTTTGAACTAGAGTGAATTCAACATACGTCCTTTTGCTGCAAAACATTAGTACACACCTGCCAGCGCAGTAATGATATGCATATGTCAGTCTGTGCATTTTTAGCTGGTTTAACGGACTATTACATTCAGTCCAATTTAAAAAAAAAAAACACAAATATTACACATTTCTGTGCCACGAAGGGTTAGAAAACCTATCGATTGTTCTTTTTTTAAAATCTTAACTTCAAAATCTTTTCTTTTTTTTTTTTAAATATACATACATACATAAACCAAATCCAGAATAATAGAGTGAGATGTTCCTAGAAACAGATCATCAAGAAAAGGACAGTTAGTGCAATGTTAAAAACAATAAATCACTTCCGTAAAGCAATAAAGCACTGCGTACGCAACAATAAACTTAAATAAAATAAAACATGGGTGCGTTTGAAGAATTGACAATGCCCTATCTGCCTGATGGCGCCCAACGTAGGGCCAAATTGTACTGTGTAAATAGTGCGTTGTCAAGTGCATTCTCGTAAAGTTAGTCATTTGTGATTTCCATCCTTTTGAATAATAATTGTAGGGACCGATATTTGGTTTAATCTCGTTGTATAGTAGCCTCCATTTGAGGCGCTGATTATATTCTCAACAAGATGCGATTATAAACTATATAGTTGACAAATGAAACATGCTCCATTTTCAGTTAGTCATTTTCAATTAGTAATTTTCAATTTTATGGTAATGATTAATTTCAACATTGTTCGCTTTAAGCACACTGAATTAATGGATTACTCGGTCTATCTATCAAACATTTATTTTTATAAACCTCAAATAAAATTTATTTAAAAATAATAATTATGAATAAAAGATAAGTATTTTTATTACTTTTAAAGATCCCTTAAGTTGTAAGGACTCGAGCTAAGATATGACATTATGTGTATAAACTCTACTAAACCTGTAGGTCATGTTTTTGTATGTGTGAAAGCAATAAATAAAGATTTAATAGGCGTAATTAAATTGGTGGTTTTAATGTCTATATTATTTATTTATTTATACTATCCGTTTATGTGTATTATGACTGGGTGAACTTGTAATATATAAAAATATTACAATTATATTTACACAAAAGGTTATGCTTATGGCATCCAGTTGACCATAGAAAAGGTATGGGATGGATGAAATTCAGATCGGTGACCAAAAATGCTTGTAAAACTAAAAGGGAAGGTATGTTAGACTATTGTTAGACCTGCGATTATGTATGGCTCCGAATGCTGGACTATGTACAACTCCTACACTAGGCAACTTCATCACTAAAACTGTGGTATCACTAAAATATATAATTAGCCTGGGTGTTACTGGCATCAACAGCAAGCTGGAAGGGAGACAGCAGAGATGGTACGAGCACACCAGACCATACAGTAAATGTCTGTAGATCTTTCTTAACAGTTATCCAGAAGAAGACTGAAGAACTCCTGGATAACTTGATACTCAAAACTTCTGCAAAGAAACGGCCTAGATAAAAGCGACACACAGAATATACAGCCTGTGGGGTTTGTAGTTCATGATCGATTACACACATGTGCTAAATAATTTCACCTGAAATTATAAGGCGATGACCGATGAAGCAAGTCAGTGTTTTCTATTGAATTCAATTCATTACATTCTGCGAAACGAAAGATCAATGTTCTGCAGTACAATTATATCGTCCCTACCATGGAGATATGAAGAACAAAGGAACGTGGCCTTTAGAGACCACAGAGCGCAGTCAACGCCCAGTCAGCCCAACCTGTCCAGAAAAGTTCAGTCCGGTAAGTCTCTCAGTTCTAGCATGTAGTTCAAGTGCAGTCTCTTCAACCCATCACCGCCGCTACGCTCGCGCTACACAACCAAGTGCTGTATCTTATTTGCCATGTAATAGATACGCATTAAACAGCAACTTATTAACTAGTTAATCACTATCTGGGATGAGCTCCTACCCTCAACCATCAAATCCTACAGAACGAGAAGAGCCGACCCCAGTCTACCTAGGCAATGAGTTGGGACAGGAAGAAGGTTATGTTATTCTTTAGAACAAAAATTTAATCAGGAAATAACCACTTTTTACTCTATGTTTTTCAGCATGCAGCTCTGTGGATACATAAAAAAAAAGGATGTAATATTTACCCAAGATTGAGAAAATCTCGCTTCTCAATCTTCTTTGATTTTGTTAGATACTAATTTAGGTTAAAAATCTACAATACACTTATTGTTTCAAATGAAAATGCATGTTTTTAATAATAGCAAATTTATTTGTGAAAAAAAATTCTACAATGAAAATCAAGATAGAAACTTAATGGTTAAATGCAACCAAGAAGTATGCCAAATGAATTAGAGCATGTTGTTTCAATAAAAGGAATATTAGTTGTCTTTTGATATATATTTTTCCCATTTTGTGTTGGGTGGTTCTTTTGGTATGATCCAACCCAGCGGTATACTCATTCCTTCATTCCCGTTACAAGTAAATTGGTCCCAACGCCGCCTGAAACAATATTTACAGAAATTTACCCATTTGTGCATTGGGCACTGCGTTAACACACCAAATGCAGCAAAACTCGATCTTTAGTTAAGCATAAGCTTCAGGTGCTAGTCCAGGAACAATGAAATATTGCAATGTGAAACCACCTTTAAATGCCATGAGAGCAGCTAGTCGAAAATACTCGTCCAAGGTTCTGGTTTCTATTTCACACACAAAATTGTATTCTATTGGGTATATCTTGGGTATACTGGGCAAAAAACATTAACAATATTTTGAGTTTGTCCAAATTTTTGTAGACAAGGTCTGGATTCAACTCCCTGGGGAGCTGTTTATATTAACATATTACAACAGAGATAAAGAACATCCTTCTCTTAAATGTTCTTTATCTCTGTTGTAATATGTTAATATAAACAGCTCCCCAGGGAGTTGAATCCAGTCCTTGTCTACAAAAATTTGGACAAACTCAAAATATTGTTGATAAATTACCTGGTCCATGAAGAAGTATAGAAATTGAAAAAATAACATTTTCAGGCGTTGCCTAGTATGTAGGTGAAATAATTCAATTATATGAATCTCATCCGCATAAATAAAGGTTTCAGCTCTTTAACTTCACAAACATCAACAGATGAAAGAATTGGAGGAATATAGATGTTCAAATATAGGCAGAATGGTGAATGTTACACAGTGTGTAAAGTGGCCACTTAAACCAGCCATTGACAGGTCATAAGCCCTGTAGATGCCTAGACTTCTAAATAACCTTCTCTTAATGTTCTTTATCTCTGTTGTAATATGTTAAAAAACATTAACTCGAAAATATGCGGATTTGACTTAATGATACAGTTTTGTAAAGTTTTTAACGCTCTACAAAATGGCAAAATACACTAAATCATATTAAATTTCATAGATCTGTAGTTTTAAAAATAAATTCAAGGTTACGTCGTATACCGGGCATTTTATTTAGGCTAAAAGCTTTAAATAAGTTAATGTTTACTTGATATTAAATTAAGAAACAGAAAAATTAAATACATGTTCTTAAATGAGCACTTAACATCTTACTAAATTTAAATAAGATGTAAAAGAGTAAAATCGGAACAAAACTTAAATGCTTGAATTCTCAAAACGGATTTTAGAGTTAAAGTTTTTTGCCAGTATACCCACGACATAGGTTGTGCCTGTTTTTTCCTAATTTAAAAATGAGAACCAAAAGTAAAACAAAATAGTAAAGGTTATAAATCATAAAAAAAAAAATTTGCTCTCTAAGATATTGTGTTTGGTTTTACGTTACATATATTATTTTATTTGATTACAAGTCTTTAAAATGGAATGTTAAGTAGACGAAAGTGAGCATTTTTGACACTTCCTTCTGTTCGCGTCCAATCAAGAAAATACAGCTGCCAAAGACGCTCGCAATATTTGTGCAGTTTACGGTGAAGATGGTATGAAAATGAAAGAGAATACATTATTGACTAATTTGTTGGTGTTGACAAAGGTTGCATCCGTTTTTTCAAAATAAAGAAAACAAGAGACAACAAAAAAAAATGCTACAGATTACTCAATAATGTACTCGTTAATTAGTCACTCAATTGAACGCAAACAGAAGGAGGTATCGAAAATGCTCACTTTCGTCTACTTGACATTCCATTTTAAAGGCCTGTAATCAAATAAAATAATATATATAAGATAAAAACAAACACAATACATTGTAGAGCAGAAAATTTTATTTCAAATGACGTATAATATTTACCACCTTGTTATACTTTTGGTGTTCATTTTTAACACTTAATACATTCCGCCTGGCATGGAAAAAATCAAAGAAAATAAATTTAATTTAACTACTACTGAAGTAATAAGCATTCAATAAACTTTTGTGTACCCACAAGGACCAAGAGACTCCAACACATGCTCCAGTGTGAATACCATAGGACAAACTTTACCCACCATTCTTCCCTCCCCTAGTGAGCATTCACAGAACTGCTAATAATTATGCTGAGCTGTTGGACTTGCTCCACACCACTCCTGCTGCAATCAAATCAGCTATCATATCCATCGAATGGCCACCCCCTCAATTCTCCTCTTTTTAATGTGTTTCTCTACTCATCTTCACTTTATTTGCTTTTTCTTTCTTTTTTTTTAGAATGAATTACATGTTTAATGTAATAGTTATGATTTTATTTTCTATAATGCTTTGTGTACTTTTAACTGTATATTGTAAGAGCCCTCTGGGCGTTTATTACATAAATAAACAATCAAAATTAACTAAAGACAAAAATAAATTATCGATGTTTATTCATATTTACCTTACGCATACAAATTTCTCAATATTTCCAAAAAAGTCACGCTGCGGCATATTATTTGATCCTCCAAACAATATTTTCTTCCACAGTGCGATAGAGCTTTGAGCATTCCTTGCTGATTCTGGAATTTCTGTACTTATATTTTCATTTATAAGCATCGAACCTATTTTTTTCTCTTCATTGTACTTATTGAGAGCAAAATTCCAAATACTTTCAAGCTTTGCTAAAAACGTGTTATAGGAGTTAAAATCGTACATATAAATAATACATACAACCATTATTTCACATTAGAAAGGCTTCAATCCATTTAAACAATGTTGTAATGGTAACCATATACCTAGTAAATTCGTACTCTTCTCTTCTTCCCAAAACCAATGCGTAGTTTGACATTTACAAAAAATATTTTTTTTTTTGAATACTAATTGTTTTAAGCTTTGCTAATCACTCGTGAACAAATATTTACCAATGAAAAGTTACACTATTCTTCTTATAATGTTTATCCGAAAGGTTTATACACGTTTTCATGACACAAGTAGGTATTTTTGTTTCGATTCTAAACGTCACACCTGGCTGGCGGTTGAAGAATGACTGAATACACATTGGGCATGAGTTAATTGTCATAATTTTTGAAGGGTCAGGGCATGTATATGTATTAATATGCTAATGGCACGTTGGTTTTACATTTTTAGAGATGGGTACATCCAGTGGCGGTATTTCCATAGAAGCCCATAAGCCGGGCTTGCCTATTAATTTTATTTCAAAATTACCAAATCTGGACCAAACGCTTCAAAATAATTCATTTCGTTGTTTAAATTTCGCGCCAAATGAGAATCAGAGATCTGTTCGACTTTGGTACTGTACGCGTCCCGAGATCCGAACCGTATGAAATCCGTGTGCGCGAACGACACTATGTCTTCTTATCTTGCTCACGCACGTGGGGTTCTTATGGGGCTTATTTCACGGTGCAATTCGCATGTAAACAAACAGTAAACTCATAAAATGTTTGTCTGTATATGTTGAGTTTTATATGGGAATCTGAAGCCAGCTTCTTTAAGGTAAAGTTGGCAGAGAGCGTCTCTTGTATTTCGTATCGAACAAACTTTACGATTGTTAATTATGCTCTTTTTTACGGAATTTGATTATTTTAAACGGTTATTTTTATCTTCATTGATTAAAGACCCGTACTGGTTCAGATTTATGATAATTTACTTCATTTTGTGCAAACGTCATATATAAAAAGAATTCGGAGATGGCCGACGTTTCTTTTCTATTTGCCTATCTACTATCCTTTTCCTTTTCCAATATTCTATATCAATTATAATTTATATTTATCTATCTATGGGTTCCGATGACTATTATTCAACTCTACGCATGCTATATTTTATTAATGTTACTTATTGGTAATGGTTGATATCTGAGGAATTACTTTATATAAAATAATATTGTGTTTTTTTTATTTCGTTTATTTAAACGAACTCAGAAAGATTATCCTATGCATATTTTCATAAAATATTGTTATTCGTCATAATATACCTTTTGGATGCTTTGTAGACTGTACAACTGTAGTGAAGAAAGCATACATCATGTTTTCACACAAGTGAATTCATCATCATTCCTTTTCCGCACCTAATGGTACATAGAGCACTGCAATCGCAGTATATCTTAATATTTTTTGCTACATGAAGGTAAGATGATCAGTATTACGCTTAAAGTACCAGTCCAGGGACTATGACACATTCTAGTGTAAAAACACCTTTTTAAATAAATATTTCAAATCAACCATGTCGGGAATCGAACCCGAGACCTTTTGCATGGTAGGCAAATGCGCTGACCACTATACTATGAGGCCGTCAGGGAATTACACCACATGTGAATTAAAAATATATATATGGGCTTGCCTTACTCGTAAACCCTAGGCACGCTACTGGGTACATCTCAAAATCGGTAGACATAGAAAAGTCGGCAAGTGGTTATACCAACATTTATTGAAATGTTTGACCGCACAATTGATGCTTTAAATAATATAATATGCAATGATAAGGAATGACGACGAGACAAAGGGACCTACAAAATCCTCACAACAATACGTATTGTACAGTATATATTGTGTTTGCAGACATTAAGACCGATGTCCACTATAAACAATAAGTGACATCTACAGAGCTCTTTCAATAACCAAGTTAAGCGCAACATTTGTCACACCTAACCCGTGGAAACAGTTCTTGATCTTTGGAAGTTGTCGATGCAATTTCGACTACTGTGATTAAAAATCGACTAGACAAATAAAATAAAAACAATTTTTTCTCAGCTTCAATATACATAAAGTAGAACCCCAGTCATCTAAATTGCCAAATAACCAGATCGTTATCAGGAAATAAAAAATAAAGCAGATGTTACAATAACAAATAAAAAAAGGTACTGGCAGCCTGTTCTGAGGTTTCGGCTACCATTGTAGTAGCCATCTTCAGGGTAACCTGTGTATTTTGTAGAAAAAAGTATGTGTTTAAGTAAGTTTTTAATGTGATTCCGATTCACTGTATTATTTCAAAAGCAATAAAAAAGTGATCTTAGAGTAAATTTTGCATTTTTTTAAAAACATAATCTAATTATCCAGATTTCTGCATATCCGGATAACGTCTGGTATTCATTAATCCAGATAATTTGAGTTTCACTGGATTTGAGTACAATTTAAACATAACATTTTTAATGAGTACAATATATTTAAACAAAATGTTTACCAATGGATGCAGCAAATTTGTCCATGTGGATTTGGCTAAGTTTTTCACCGCGGCCAAGAGCTGATTTTGCTCTTGCATCTCTTAATTTCTTTAGAGCTTCAAACAATGCCAAAAATTTTCGTGAATCTGCTTGGCGTTTTGTAACATCTCTCAGTACATTTTCAGTTACTATCTTGAGCTCTTCTTCCTTTTAAATAATTATTATCATGTAGAGCAGGTAGGTAATTCATTAATTTAATTCATTCATTTACTTTCCACACCCAATGTTGCATAGGGACTATGAAATATTCTAGTGCAGAAGCGCCTTAGTAAGTAAATACTTAATGTCAACCATGTCGGGAATCAAACCTGAGATCTTTTGCGTGGTAAGCAAAAGCCCTGGCCATAATGACTACAAGGCAGACTGAGGTGTAATTAAGCGGATATTTAAAGTAATATGTACGAGGTGTGTTCAGAAAATAAAGGGAATTTAAATTTTTTGAAATTTTTTTTTTTTGTTTCTCTACATCAATATCGTCACCTTCAAAATAGTCCCCATTAGATATTATACACTTGTGCCAGCGCTTCTTCCAATCCTCGAAACACTTCTTAAACTGGATCTCTAGGATAGCCTGTAGCTCTTTCAGCGATGCGCTTTTGATGTCATCTATGCTTGTAAAACAACGGCCCTTAAAGGTTCCCTTTATTTTTGGAAATAGGAAAAAATCACACGGAGCCATGTCTGGCAAATATGGAGGCTGGGGCATCGTTTAGGTATTGTTTTTGGCCAAAAACTCACAAACCAGAAATGAAGTGTGAGCAGGTGCATTATCATGGTGCAAAAGCCATGAATTGTTTTGCCACAAATTCGGGTGTTTTTTTCATATTGCTTCACGCAAACGGCGTTGAACTTGTAGGTAGTACTCCTTATTAACGGTTTTACCTCGTGGCAAGAATTTATGACGCACCATGCCATTCAAATCGAAGAACACAGTGAGCATCACCTTCACGTTTGACCGCACTTGTCGAGCCTTTTTCGGTCTTGCCGATCCAGAATGCCTCCACTGGGACGATTGAGCCTTAGTTTCGACGTCATATCCGTAAACCCATGTTTCATCACCTGTTATAACACGTTTCAGTAATTCTGCATCGTCATTGACTTTATTTAATGACACCTGAGCAACATCCATTCGCCGCTGTTTTTATTCAAAATTCAACAATTTTTGAACAAATTTTGCTACCACGCGTTTCATACCCAACACATTTGAAAAAATTTCATGGCATGAGCCAATTGATATGCCAACATCATCAGCGATTTCTCTAATCGTGATTCGGCGATCGTTCATAACCATTTATTCACTTTTTCCACATTTTCACCAGTTGTTGATGTGCTGGGGCGTCCGGGTCGTTCGTCATCTTCAACGTCTGCATGGCCACTTTGGAAACACTTATACCACTCGTAAACTCTTGTTTTACTCATAGCAGACTCACCATGGGCCTTTGTTAACATTTCTCAAAACACAAAATTTGATACAAATTCTTTGATTCATTTTTTAACAAACGAAAATCGCCAAACTCAAAAAACACGTCTCACCTCAGCGGCTGCCAGACAAAGTAAACAATGAAGACAGCTGAAAATTTTAGCATACTTCAGGGACATGTTTACCAACATAAAAATATAAAAAAATTGACAATCAAACCCGCGAAATTTAAAAATTACCATTATTTTCTGAACACACTTCGTATGCATTTGTTTGTGGAAGTCCACTCATTATTGCTATAATTTTTCTTAGAACAGTAGTATGACTTTGAGCGGCTACAAAATATATTATTTATTGAATTCTAACTCAGAACAATTCAATTAAATAGTTAATTATTGATAGAGATGTAAACATTTTTGCTGTAACACTTAATTTTTTTTTAAATTTATCGAAATTATATATAACTAAAGTTTTAGTTATTTATAATATGCCATAAATTAACGTAAAATATGTTTTACTTATACAAGCTGTCCAATATTTTCCTATGAATAATCAGTTTATGGAACTAAAATCTACATTTTGTGGACACTCTATGTAGAACATTCAGGCGACTGTCCTTAAAAAAATTGTGCTATAAACAGTATTTATAACTCGTCCAAGATTCTGGTTCTATTTTACACACAGAATGTATTCTTCATCCGCCCAGACACGGGCATAGCCATCAAACTTATATATTTTATGAAAATACCTTTTTTTTGTTGTCAATTTCTTCTTTCATTTTGAAAAGCCATTCATCAATTTCCTTAACTTTTTCACTCTTCATAGCTTCCTGCTGAACTTTCTGGAGTTTAAGATTTTCTTTGCGCCGCTTCAATCTGGCGCGTTTACCAAGCCTTTTGGACAGTTTCTTCTTCAATATTTCATACGATCGTTCATCCTTCCCCGCTCGAGCAATGGCAATTTCATTTTTCCAATTATTCATCAGCGCTAATCTCGAATTCCAGTCTTCGTTGGATAACACAGAGACATTTTGTCTCATTTCTTCTTCCAGCCGCTTGATATTATTACAGAGTTCAGAGATTTTAGACAGAGACAAACGTAACTCAAGTATGCTAGGATTCTTTTCATTATTTAGATTAGTTTTAATTCGGGATTTGCAGAGCCAATTCTCGACAAATCTTCTATCTTGATCTTTTAACATTTCCATGGAGATCTCACAATTGTTAGTAAAAGCACCATTGTTGTTGGCCTGGGAATTTGTGAGCCAGACCCCACAGGAATTACTATCATAATGGAATGCCATTTTATCAGTTTTGCTGATTACACATAGAATGTTACAATATACATATAATAAATGTCTGTTAAAGGATTATAGCACAATATTATTTTAACACAAGCTTTGAAATATTAAACGGCAGTAAAGCGATATCATGCGGTTTGGGCGTCAGGGAGTTGTTGCTCTGCATCAACCAGAACTTGAAGAGCGGCTATGTAATCACCTGTTTCTTTAAGATCTTGTTCAGAATCCAAAATTGATTTCAATTCACCGTGAGCTTTCAATAACCTGTAAAATGCATACAAAAATCATATTTTTAAAATATAAAATCTCTGAATCCGTCAGTCGTTTCCAATAATTTATAATTAGACACGTTAAAAGTGTAAGTCCATGCATTTAAATATATGGATAATTGCCTTCTTTCTCTAAGATGGACTTTTCTTGTGATCAGATGTGACTCAAGAGTGGAACGAACGTCATCCTAAAGATGTCATATACCTAGATTACGAGAAAGATTTTGATCGAGTACCAATAAAACGACATGTGTCCAAATTGGAACATTTTGGTGTCCTTGGAAAGCTTTCATGTTGGATCGAGGATTTCTTAACAAATATAACATTTCGAGTGAGAGTTGGGGAGGATCTCTAAAGACGCTCTTGCCTCAGGGATCAGTCATTGACATGATTTCATTATCTATATTTGAGGGAACTAATTCGGTCACCCACATCCTTCTTTGCTGACATTACAAAGTTATTCACCAACCCAATAATAAACCACCAGTAAATCCAAGATGGCCTTAATTTAATTTTTCAGTGGATCAGAGCATTCTCTTATCTTTTTTTAAAAAACTTTTTTTTTGTTTTATACACCATTTTGTAAAAAGGACCTACATTATATTGTTATGGTATTTGTTACAATCAATATAGTGTAAAGTTTCCGCAAACCAAGTTTTGTAAAATTTCCATTGAAAATAAACGTAGAAATGACATTTTTCAATAAAAAAATGATAAAAGCGCCATCTGTGAATAATTAGTTTCATATTTTCGTTTAGAATCAACTTAAATGGGAATCACATTTATTGAAATTGTTAAACGTATCAATTCCCTTCTAAATCTAACAAGGAAAACATGATCTCACATTACCCACGACTTGTTCCTTAAAATATATAAATATACATACCAAATCTGGAGTCCCTATTTAAGAAAAACATAGAGTTGTTGGGAGAAAGTCCAGAGAAGGGCAACTAAAATGGTAGTTTCTCTAAGGAATAAAGCATATTATGACAACCACTTAAGAGAGCTCGGTTTAAGTTCACTGGGGGGTAAGTGAATATAAACAGCAATGTCAGAGGTCATTCATTAAAATTAAACACTACCTCCTTCACATCCAGTAACACTGACGGTCATTAAAAAGTATAAATTATGAAATAATGCATCTCTCACACAAATGTTTACTTGTGTATCGTGATTTGCTATCTATTTCCAATTGTTGAGGGCAATGCAATATTTTCTAAATATCCAATGCGGCTGGTAAGGGAATAACATGTCTATTTATTTGACATAAAACTAACCTTCGAACGCAATCAGGTACCATCATTAATGCCTCCTGCAGAACTTCTTCCTGCTTTCTGATATCATATTCATCTTTTCCTTCATCTTTAAACTTTTGAATCCTGGTTTTTTGTTGGTCCGCTTCTTTTTCGTAGACGGTTTTTTCTTTAGTTAGTCTTTTTACTATACCGGTTTTGATTTTTATTTGACGAATACGCGGATCGGCCATTATTACGAGGTGTCACTTTAAATTTTTAACCTCGGTACAAATCTAAATCTGCTGCTGATATTCCGATTGTAAATATAGTAAAAGTTAAAATCACATTAAACACCGTTAGGCCGCAATGCACGCCCGTGACACATTTGTCTTTTCTTATACCCTTTATTTTATGGAAGGTTGAGCAAAGGTTTTAGTAACCATTAGTAAACTCCAAAAATTATACAATGCAGAGTTATTAACAAAACAGTGAGACTATTAAAAATAAAAATTACAAATATTAGTAAAATAAAATCGCGAAAACTGGAACTCGTTCGTTCTCATTGCTCCTCGAATCCCTCGAATTGCTCGAATTCAGAATTCTCAGAATTCAGAATCATATTCATAGATTATAGAATATGTAGCTTATGTCTACGATCATAGACTTGTAAATATTTTGTCTATGGTCATAGTTTTTTCTTTCCTGTGAGGCCTTTAGAACCCTCACAACGGGTAAAAAAGTGTGGTAACAGAATATTTGAGTGAGACCGTAAATGGATCCACACGAAGGTATCCAAGTAGGCAAACGTCTATCCTATTAAGTAATGTTAGTAAATATTAGTATGTAAGTCTACTGGTTTCGAGACATCCCCGTTAGTTGAAACCGGTAAACATAAAAAATCGGTATGTGGTTATGGACCGCAAAGTTAATACTTTGAAAATACATGATATCTACTCTCTATTCTCTCTCGAATCGCCCTAACAGGCTAAGGGTGATACGAGCTAAACATACCTGTTTAAAATATTCAGGAATTAAAATCTTTTATCCCCGTAAAAATAAGCAGGCATTTTTGTTTTAGATTATAAAATCAACCTTGTTTGTATTGGGAAAAAACGCGGCGATAGTTTAGAATATTTCAATATGAATTTAAATATAACTTTCCAATACATTCTTTCGTTTTTTCTTATCTGGGGTTTCTCAGCAATAATTCATTTAAATATAACCTATTAGTTCATGCTAGCCGATTCCAAAAAGAACCCCATTTTAATGACCGACTTTACAAATAAATACATTAAAATAAATCCCCATTTACCAGAGCCGTTACTAGGTACCCACAAATATTTCGTCCATTGTTAATGTCAATTACGACCTCGGGTTAAATTCAAATGACCGAGCGGCAAATTACCCGGAATTTCAAAACCCTTTCTATTGAAAATAATAACTCTAACAATAAATATTGACCCATGTTTTCCGCTGGGGAAAACATTACCTTTTTTAATAATAATTCGCAAATCGATGGCCATCAAAATAATATTTGTGTTTTAAAAACTTATATCAACATAACAAAATAAAATGCATAATTGATTCCTCTGTAATACATACAAACCTTTCTTCTTCAAATTTCATACATCTTCATTTGTACGCGCGCCGATTATTCCAACTTGCCACATATTAACTTTAAACTCTAATTAACTTTTGCGCCATCATTTTCTAATCCACGCCCGTGGTACATAAGGCACTGCACCAGTGCGCCAATCGCAACGTATCAGCGACTATTTTATAATATGTATGAAGGTATTTTACATCCACCTTGCCAGGAATCGAACCAAGGACCTCAAATATGGTAGGCGAACGCACCAACCACTACACCAAGAAGCGGATCATTTTTAAATTATAATTTCTTGATTAATTTCTAATCTTCATAGGTATAAGTTAGTTTAATAATTTAGTTTTCCATGTTTAGTTTATGTTTATTTTTTTATTAATTAGTTTTAACGTATTTAATATTATATACATTCTAATCTTAGTTAATTATATTTTAGTTTTATAAGAAACAATATGCAGAACATAGTATTTTAATTTTAAATATGACGAGGTGTTTATTAATAAGTGTGGAAAAGAGACAATAAGTTTTAGGCAATAAGTGAAAGAAAGAAGGAGAGACCTCCTAATTTGGGAGTTATAAAACCACCCCAAACAGTCGGAACGAGACGAGTCGGAAAAGAGCCACGAATAAGAGTTGACCAAGAGTCGGTCGACAGTCGGGAGAGTGAGTTGGGTCGACGCGATCGTACCGTCGATCGCGGAGACGATACAATGTCGAGAGTCGTGGAAGTTGAAGTGAAGTAAGTGTACGGGTAGCCAGTGCTACGTAGCAAACCTCGTGGAATCCGACTACTTCACGAGGGTCATCGGAGGCCGCCTTCCAGCCGCGAAGGTCCCTCCACATCCAGGACATCCATCGTTCTCCAAAGGAACGCCAGTTTCCTGCACCGCCAGCGCGTGTGCCCAGCCCACGGCCGGCCAGTCTTCCAGCTGGCTGTCGCCTTCACCATCGCCACGGGACCGAATCCCGAGAGCCGCCCAAGGCTCTATCCATGGCAGATTTCCGCCCAGGACATCGCCCAGCATGTGTTTGTCCGAACACAGCATCCGGACCACCATCCATCATCTCTCCACATAAGTGAAACAACCATTGCGTTAGAATTAAGATATTAGTGAAGAGTGATAACTACGAACTGCATTAGTTAAGGACCTAGATCTGTAAGTATTTTTCTTTGTCTCATGTTTGTAACTGGTTCTAAGATTATTTCCATGTTTTAGTTTAATAAACATAAGTACATAAAACATTCATGCTTTTTAAATTATCTTCCAATTTACTCGTTTTCAGATTAGATTTAAGTTTTTATTATTTTCTTTTGGGCTTTAAATTCATTTAGTTTTAATTAGGATTATATTATCATGATGAGGAATAAAAGTAGGAACACATGGCGAAGGAACTTACTATTCTACATATCCGATGAGGCACCAGGAAGACGCGATCTTCCAAATTCATCTCAAGTTTCCGTTCGGCGGATGTTCTCGCTTTCTCTCAGTTAGCGGAGAGACGGACAGCTTCCGTCTATTCATACGTGCGAACGCGGAACTTGATTTTTCACAGCCTCCGAGATGATCAAGTCTCATCTTAAATTTTCTCTCGCCACCACTCTATCTCAATACCCGAAACAACCCCATAAAGACATATTTTTTTTTACATATTATTATTTTACTCCCCCGTGATAAGGGGGTCATAACTCGATGTAAAAAAATCTCCAAATGTGGGAGTACCTATCTGATGATGATTATATCATCAAGATATTTTCCTGTGTGGCCGTGGTGCAACGCAGAATGACAGACGCATACTGACATAGACATGCCCGCTGATGAGAGAAGGCTGCACTGTGCACTCTGTCTATGGGGTAGAGAAGATTCAGATTTCTATGCAAAAAATAATTTGTCTATGACTTAAACATCATAATTTGTGATTTGGCGGAAGTTGGCGAAGGCAATTTTCTTTGAGGACATCGCAAATTATTGTATTTTGTTTTGATAATTTGTTTTAGAATTAGGTTCTCGGGGTTGTCATTACATTTATAAACTATTAACATAGTTAAATATGCATATATCTTAGATTAGTTTCTCGGTATTTTGTTGTTTTTTTTTGTAAACTATTTTTTTATAATTTATAATGGGTATGTATTCGATTAATACCCTAACCGCCCTGCATACTACATTTCACAATGTAAGAATAATCCTTTAGTCATAAGTAGATTTTGAGAAAAATTCGCTATGAATATCCAAGTATGTAATTCTGTTTCTGACGCTGTGGCTTTGTATTTGCCACAGAATTTATTCTTAAAACCTGTTTCGAAGATAAATATTTCTATCCAGCTTCCCTCATCCAAGGCTCTCGGTAAGACTATATCTAACTGGGAGTTGATGGAGCGTATGAGGGAAATGATCAGGCCAGATTTATTTTCTTCTTTAAAAGTAACTAAAAGCTCAGCCGATGCAATCAGATTCGAGGGTGAATTGGACGATAGGAAACGAATCTCGAGTGTAGTTAGTTGTCTAGACGAAAGGTCTGTTAAGTTAAATGGGTATCCGGAACCTTTGAAACTTAAAGCTTCCGAAGCGAAGCTAGATTTTCCGAGTCGTCATTCGTGGGACTCGTTCTTTCGTGATACTCCTACCATGGACGAGATGAAACCCGGGGAGCGGCCCGACACCATTCACATCTCTAATTTGCCCATCAAGTGGTTCGTTAGCAGCCGCGACCTTCGGGATGAAGACGCAAAGCCGTCGGAAAGCATTTTCAGGAGAGTGTTTGAAAAGTTCGGGAAAGTGAGGTGCGTGGATATTCCGATATGTGATCCATACAGAAAACAGATGAAAGCCCACATGACCGGAATCAGTAAGTTCTCCTACGATTCTGAACTGTACTTCGAGGGATATGTTCAGTTCAGCGAGTACATGGGGTTTGTGCGGGCTATGGACGCCTTTCGCGGGATGAAGCTCCTGTGGAAGGGGGAGGGCGGGGGGCATGCTGTGACCGTAAACATGGACTTCGACAAGACCAAGCACCTGTCAGAAGCCACCATCAAGCGGCGCTCCATCGTGAGAGAGAGGCTGGTGACGCAGGAGAGGGCTCGCGAGGAGAAAGAGAAAGAAGAGACTCTCAAACTGCAGAAAAAGGAGGAGGCTGAGAGGTTTTATTACTGTTTATTTAAAATTATCCTTAAACTTGAGTCACTAAATACTTTTTCTATCCTAACTAATCTTAGTGGATTTTCATTTTAGCTCGTTCATTGCACTCTGCAGCTTTTTCTCAGCCATAATATATGTATAGGTCTCAGAGTATAACGCGCTACATCTATAGAGATTCCATTTTGCTCTATTGCATAGAACAAAAGTGTTTAAAAGTAGCAAATTTTCACTTTAGTTTTTGGTTTAACGACAAACGGACGGTTTCATCGCTGTGCTTGCGATTCTCTACCTGGAGTACCTAGAGCCTATTGTTCTGCTGTAAACTATTGCTAACATTGTGATTGATAATCCTATAATGATTTTAGTCGATATGGGCGGCTCTTTAGTGATAGCGCGTTATTACTCTGAGGTATAGATACGTCTTTATATGTATCCATAACACAACGGTTTAAAATACGAAAGGTTAAAACTATTTAGAGATATAAAATCTCTAATTTTTTAAGAATAATTATTCTTAACCTATTTCAATAACTAATAATTAATAATATTCCCAACCAATTTATATGTGAGTTGTTTACTTCATAGCCTCTCTATAATAGGTATTTAACAAAACCCAGTAATCACAAAAAACGTCCAATGAAAAGTAAAAAAATCATACAATTTTGCCATTTTATAAGGCTGTTTTTGAAAATCGCACCATTTAAAAAAAACTAATAAACATTAAATAAAAACAATATTTTTTAAGGTATACTTAGAATGTTTTATATTAAAAAAATAATAGTTTTATATAACTAAAATATAATTACTTTTCGACCGGAAGATTACACCTCTTGAAATTTAGAATAAACTTAGGAATATTGGTACTCATATAAAAGTATATCAGACTAAATATGTATCGTAAAACTGAAAAGGGGTTTCGTAGAAACATAGGTACTGTTTAAAACCATCACAACTTGTAAGTCCACCTAATAAATAACCTTACTTATTTGAACTTAGAATATAAATATTATTTTTATAAGATAAAATCTTATAGTATATACATCTTAGTGTCCGTACTATTCAAAAGTTTGTAAGAATTTTTGAAAAGGGGGCGTGGTCGTATGTTTACTGAAGACGTCTTTGGTTTCCAGATGTTTATAAAACAGGGTTGTCACAAATGCACGACTTTAGGCGAATTTTTACAGAGATCGGTAGGGAGTAGGGAGTACAATAAAAACGTTTATTTTAATTTAGTAACAAGTTTATTAAAAGTATTTCTAATAAATAAAAGTAAGCAATAATAAACATTATAAATGACATTGTTGGGTACATAAATTAATTGAATAAACAAATATGCAATTATAATAAAAAAATCAAAATGCAATAAAGTAAACTTATTGATTTTGAAAATTAACCAATTTGTTGAAATGTTGTCTCACTCTGACGTCAGGTTATAATTTACATATTTAAAAACTGATTAAACGGGGTCTCCATCTCCAAAATATTTTCCGAATTCACTGTTTGATTTGAGAACTGAAAACAGTAATCTCTATTAAATTTTATATTAAAACTTGTATCTTTGGATAGAGTGAAGATGCCACTTCCGATTTGGTGAATTTGGGAAATCACGCCGTTTCTCCGAAGAGGTAGGCAGAGAAGATAGAACACCATATCACTCTGTATTTGCATGTAGACCTCGCTTCCTCTACATTCATACATCTTCTCATGCACGTACACAGATTTTTCTGACTTTACGGTATATAAATATGAAATAAATGTATATTTACCCATAGCGAGTTAGGTTTTTTAAAACATGGGGGGTACGGCACCATTTATTACACGTACCAAAATTTTTTTTTTGTCCAAATTGATAAATAGAAAATGGTTGAAACATGCCCAATTTTTATTTCCAGGGTACAATTGTTCCGCCCTGTCGCATGGATTCATTTATTCCGCCTTATTTCATCTATTGGGAATCCAAAAAGAAAACCTTAATTTACTACAATCTTTGAGTATGTCCAAATGCTTGCAGACTAGCTGGATTTTCTCCCTAGGGAGTTGTTCATATTTAAATTTATTTCAACAGAGAGGGAAAACGTTTTTGAGAATGAAGCCGGATGAATCTCACCAACATCATAAAGGTTTCAGCTCCTTTACTTCACAAAAGTCAACAGATGGAAGAGTTGAGGAAATGTGGATGTTCAAACATGGGCAGAATGGTGAATGTTACACAGTGTGTAAAGTGGCCACTTAAACCAGCCAATGACAGGTCATAAGCCCTGTAAATGCCTAGACTTCCATATTCCCTTCTCAAAAACGTTTTCCCTCTCTGTTGAAATAAACTGAATTAACTATATTATACTTATAAATTGAATGATAAAATGATTACACTTATAAATAACATTTAAGTTAATACTTAATATTTGAAGGTAATGAACAGCCCTGGCAGTCTTAATTATAAGAGCCCCCTCAACACATGGTCATAAAAATACCATTCAAAAATAGCTTAGATGTATTGTCATCTCTTTTAGTTACATTCAATAAACGACAATTTCACATTCTTTCAGTGAGATAAAAAGAGATAGAATTATTTCAAGCTGTCGGTTGACTCGGTAAAAGGTCTTCGAGTTTGCATTTCTTGAACATTTAAAGAAATATTTGGATTTAAACTATTGAATTTTTTAAATTTAAATTACATAAATCCTATGCATAAGGTATTTAAATTACACAGAAACAAATGCTATAATAATTGCTCAAATAATAGTAAATGTTTGTTTTGCATTTATATTGAAAACTACCAAAAAACGTATTAATGTGAAAATGTATAATGTTTGATACCTTTGATAACTGAAGCGTCTTCTCCCTTTTCCAGTTCTATTTGAACATCCTTTCATGGCACAAGTCAGCATAATTAATTTTGATGTTATTAGCACTAAATACATAAAACAATTATCAAAATAACGACAGAGCGTTTGACAGTTCGAAGCAATACTGCCCGCGTACGTAAAAAGTGAGCATCGTACAAATTCTGAAATCAACACAAAATGAAGACCGTACCCACAGATTTTTTTTTGTCTCCCTTTCTCTTATTTAGAACATATTGTAGAAAATGAGTCAGCTATAATAGGCAACATGCATTGGATTGGTAAAATGTGTTGTTATCCCTCTACAGATGTATATACTCTAAGGATAAAATTTACTGGGTAGGTAAACTATTCAGATATATGACATTATACTTGATTCCAAGACAAAATATTTATAAATATCTGGCAAAGCGATAAAACAGTTCAAATATCATTATTTTATTCAACACGAGTTGGTTTGTACTTTGGTTAGTTTAAGATTTTACATGACTATCTTTACTCATCTTGTGTGTTCAATACTAAATCACCTAATCTTCGAACATTTTGTTTTCTATTGCTTATTTTGACCATTATACTATAATAACCACATTTTACAATTTAGTTGCAAAATAGTTCCTGTTTTATTTCACTCATTTAGGTTGAACTGCAAATGTTGTTTATACAAAAAGTTTAAAAAGGAATATTTTAAATTATTCTATGAAGGGAGGTTTGAAGATTTGATTCCAGGCTAACAACATGGTCTTGTGCATTGTGTGCAATCAATTGAGTCCTTTTACGCAGTTTATTATGGAGTGTAATAAAGTCTAAGTGTAAAGTTTTCTCGCTGTAATAATGTCGCGGCAAAAGGATGATAGTGGTTTCAACAGCTTTGGGATTTGGTGGTCGATCCTTTTAGGCGAAAGCGGGATCAGAGTGCGAGGGAAAAACTCTCGCATATGCAAGAGAGAGAGGAGAGACGCAAAGCCAAACAGTTGGCCAAACTCAAGCAAAAAGAGTCCTCCGAAATCAACAGCAAGATTGCCGAAGAACAGAAGAAGCTCTTGCGGACACAGAGGAAGCTGCAGAGTATACGACTTATTGAAGAGCTCTTCAGAAGAATTCAGGTAATTTAATCATTTTAATGTTCAACATTGATTTGAGTCCACTAAAACACACTGTGTAACATTCACCATTCTGCCTATATTTGAACATCTATATTCCTTCAATTCTTTCATCTGTTGATGTTTGTATGGTGAATGAGAATGGTGAATGTTACACAGTGTGTAAAGTGGCCACTTAAACCAGCCATTGACAGGTCATAAGCCCTGTAGATGCCTAGACTTCTATATTACCTTCTCTTAAATGTTCTTCATCTCTGTTGTAATATGTTAATATAAAAGTAGATTGTAATAAAAAAGAAACATGTATCATTAATTATTGAAATATCTATACATGTAGTCTATTTTATTGCAAAATTATAAATAGTTGATAGTTTAACAGAGCTTAGCCAAAATAAGCCAAATTTATATTTGACTTATTTACCGCATATTTTTCCAACTAATCAAAGACGTTTATTGTAGTAATACTTTGGTTTACTTGTACACAATTATGTTTAATTTTTAATTCAGTTGAAGCAAAAGCACACCACTTTGTACAAAAGAGACGCTCTCCACATAAATGAGTTGAAGCAGAACAACAAAGACAAGAAGAAAGAATTGAAAAAAATAGAGAAAGCACTTCTACATGAAAGTGAGGAGAAAACAGTTCGCGATCGTCTCGTCAGTAAATATAAATCAGCCCAAGAACAAGAGTTGGAACAGCAGAGATTAAATTTACGGAAAGCCATTGAAGGTAATTAGAATTTCTGTTTGACTTAAAGAGATCACGGCATTTTGTGTTCTTTTGTCATTAATTTATTTTCCTTGTGGCCTATAATATTTCTAATCATGTGTTCTAACCTGGTATTCGTCCTTATAATATTAACTCTTTTGGTAATTTTATATACAACAACAACAAACCATAACGCCAAGGATAGAACGACACATCACTATCTTTGCATACAGATCTCGCTTTCTCTACATTCATACATCTTCTCATGCACGCGCGCCGATTATTCGGACTTTTGACATGTCCATCTTTAAGTATTTGTTTGATTTGGTCATGCAATGTCTTTCTCTTATGTAAATATTTTTAGCTGTTCTTTCGCTGTCCATTCACTCTACATGTCCGAACCAGCCCAGAGCTTCTTGATTTTGTCCAAAATGCCTATCTCAGCCTTACATAATGTACGGATCTCGACATTTGGGCATCTATAGTACATAGTTTTACCACACATTCGCCTGAGAGATCGCATTTTGACAGCATTCAGCCTACTTTCAGCCCTGTTTTTCCAAGTCCATACTTTGCTCCCATACATCAGAGTCGGGACCAGGACTCCATTGTGGACTGCTAATTTTGCCTCTTGGACAAACATTTATTCGCCAAGGTTGATTTCAGTGCGCCGTTCACTCTGTTTCCGGCACTCGCCCTCCTTTCAATATCTTTCTCAGTCATTCCATCCCTAGTAAACATACTTCCCAGATACACAAATTCCTCTACCTGTTTTAGTATAACCCCATCCACAGTGATTTGATTTCTTATTTAGTCATCTTTATTTCATGCTTAGAATTGATCCTGTGTTGAGTTGGAATAACAACACTATACAATATAAAATATATTTTAAATTGTGTTATCTATCATTATTTATTTAACTTGTCGGCCTCGTGGTGTAATGGTCAATGTGTTTGCCTACCGTGTAAGAGGTCTTGGGTTCGATTCCCGACATGGTTGATATGAAATATTGATTTAAAAATGGGTGTTTTTACACTAAAAATATTTCATCGTCCCTGGACTGGTACCTTAAGTGTGAGACTGATCTTACCTTCATGCAACAAAAATGATCAAGACGCGCTGCGATTGGTGTGCTAATGCAGTGCCCTATGCACCATTAGGTGTGGAAAGGGAATTTTTTATTTTTTTTTATATTTTATTTATTATGGTTCACAAACAATACATGCAACATTGGTATAATGATATGACAGTGTTTGTATTTTACTACTACTGCTACTACTACCATCACGCCATTTCCCCGTAGGGGTAGGCAGAGAGAATGAACCGCCACACACGTCTATCCTGGCATACATTCCTAGCTTCCTCCACATTCATACATCTTGTCATACATGCCCTTGGGTTCTGTCTGCTTTTGACATGACCAGACTCAAGATTTTGGTTTATCTGATCATGCCACGTCTTCCTTGGTCGTCCTCGTCTCACGTTGCCGTTCATTTTCGCCATATATACTTGTTTTACCATTCTTTCGTCGTCCATTCGTTCTCCGTGACCAAACCGTCTCAGAGACCCTTTCTTAATCTTATCAATTATACTTGACTCAGATTTATACTCTCGCCTGATTTCATCATTCGTAACCCTGTCATACATTGATTTCCCACACATTCGTCTAAGAGATTGCATTTCAACCGCGTTCACTCGGCTTTCATCCTTCCTCTGCCAATTCCATGTTTCACTTCCATACGTAAGTGTTGGGACTAAAACTCCGTTGTGCACTGCCAGTTTAGCTTCGATTGACATATTTTTATTAGAAATTACTGTGCTTAGTGCTCCGTTCATTTTGTTGCCCGCATTCACTCTTCTTTCAACATCTTTTTCTACTCTTCCATCTCTTGAAAATATGCTTCCCAGATACACAAATTTTTCTACTTGCTCGAGACATTCGTTGTTTACATTTATTATGCAGTCAGTAACCTCACTATCCCTTTCAACTACCATCACTTTTGACTTACTTTCGTTCATTGCCAATTCGCTCTCCAGACATACATCATACATTCTAGAGACTATTTGCTGCAAATCAGCCTCGCTACTTGCTAACAGAACTGCATCATCAGCATACAACAAGCAGCTTACTGAAAAATTATCCATTTTTGCTCTAATACCCATACATTCTATCTCTTTCATACAGTTGTCCACGTATAGATTATACAACCATGGTGACATTACACATCCCTGTTTCACGCCTTTTGAGATCGTAAACCAAGATGTAAATCCCCCATTAACTCTTATACACGCTGAACTCTCCTCATAGAGAGACGATACTGCACGTATAAGTTGTTGTTAGTATTTTATACGTATTATATTAAATGAATAGCGGACAATGTAATATTGAAGTGTAAAATCACCTTTTAAAAAAATATCTCATGTTTTGCTTGCATCGAACCAGGATACCAATTATGGTAAGTGAATACTCCAACCAGTAAAGGAGGCCCACTTATTTCCACTCGATTTCTTTTCTCAGGATATAAGTCCTTATAAACAAAACTATTATAAAAAAATTACTTTTAAAAATTTATAAGTAAAAAACTTACTTAACTCAACACGGGACAAAGTCCCACGGAGTTAGAACATTCGCAATCAAGTTATTATTTGATTTACATATTTATATTTTCAGGAAAAATTGTTCTACGTTCGGTTCTTGATACGGGGAAGAAGAAAGCTCGCACGCCTTCAATAAGTTCCCTGTCCTCGGGGTCGGAAATCTCACTTGAGGATTTACCAAACAAGAGAATTAAAGCTGAGCGACTGACAACTCCGGAAAGAATTCAAATGATCAAAGGTACTGCAGAATTATTGAATGGAAATAAATATTCATGAAATATGTTTATGACTTGTTTCTCATTGACGCATAATTAAATAGACATGTTACTAGCGCGTAATATATGGCATTTCAATTCGTGACTGGTTGTCTTTCTTAATATTGAGGGTTTTTCTAGATATTTATTGATAAAACTCCATAGTTAACGATTTTGATAAATATCATTCTTTTTTGCTTTCATTCTCTAATGAACTTAAATTGTTAATGTAAAAAATATAAACTTATTTTAAAAATTTATAGCTAAAAAGTATCAATTTTTTTCTTCTTCTTTTCCACTCCAGGAGACCCTATCAGCTCTCGCCTCTTCCCTTATTAATCCCGCATCCCTAGTTCCGCCGAATAAATCCGAAAGATCGTCATTGAAAAATTACATATGCATAATAAATATTCTCTGGATCAACAAAAGCAATATTATTTATTAAGTTAAGTTTTTTAATTCTCACGACCTTTTCTTATATTTAAAAATTGATATTCTAAATCCTGAAATGGTCTTCTTATTGGAATATCTATATATTTAAAATATTTGTGTTATATATTTGTAACAATTATAATATTTATGTTTATATACTTTTTTAATAGAAGAGGATGGAATGATGCGAGGCTATCCCCCTTCGTATCCAGGCTACGCACCGTACGGACCGTACATGAATCCTACGTATAATTATCACCAACCGCCAGGTATGATATTTTATTTAACCTTTTATGTCCTTTTAACCCGCTTAGCCTCTATTTAAAGGCTTGTTAGCAGGTGGGAGAGAGGGGATATGGAAAGAGGCTATGAAAAGAGACCCTATTGCATAGAACAAAAGCGTTCCAAATTTTTGGTTTGGTTTTTAGTTTAAGAACAAACGTGTAATGGACGGTTTCGGTTTGCACCCGCAATACGTAAGTAATAGTAGTAAGTTTGCACCCAAGTACCTACGGCCCATTGTATTGCTGTAATCTGTAGCTAACTTCATAGTCAATAATCATAATAGTTTTTCTTCGTATGGGCGACTATTAGGTTATTACTCTAAGCATATTTCAAATATTATCCATTTATTTTCTAATCGATTTTTTGTTTATTTTAATTTTGGTATTTGATATGTATTATGTGTGTATGTATATCTATATAACATCCACAGGGATGTCCATCTGTTGACTTTTGTGAAGAGTTGAAGAAATCTGAATGTTTAAACATAGGCAAAATAATTCATGTTACACAGTGTGTATTGTGGCCACTTAAACCAGCCAATGTACTAGAACATAATATAAAAATAATGTAAATTAATGCCTCGACACGGGTTATGCCCAGTGAGGTGTTCATATAGAAAAGAAAAAATATAAAGTTTTATGTGAAATAAATAAATTTAAAAAATGATAGGTCACAAGCCCTGTAAATGCCTATACTTCCATATTCCCCTCTCAAAAATGTTATCCCTCTCTGTTGCAAAAAATTAATAATCGTTTTTTTTTCCATAAAATCATTATTATTATGTCTGGTATTATTTGTAGGCCAATTCTACCCACGGGGGGGCTACTACCCTCCACCCGTAGTGGAGTCCTACGGCCGGGGACGGGGCTTCACCAGGCGCCCTCGAGGGGCCCGCGGAGGGGGGGGATACAGGGGAATACCCAGAATGCCTTACTTTGATGGGCCAAATGCGCACCACGCCTATTACAAGTACTCTACCATTTTAATATAATATTATGTATTATTTCCTGTTCAACAATTTTTATATTAAGCTTTTAAGTTTAAAACTGGCATTATAAATGTATCCTTATAATAAACGTAGTTACAAAGGTTGATCAAAAAATATGCCAAATTAATTTTTATAGCAGCAACTGCTGACGCTTCATCCATTTGAAGTAATAAGTCCGATACCCTAATCCGTTGAGATAGTCAGTGTCAAGTTTTAACAAGGAGCGACTTGTCAGTTGGCTTCCAGAGCTGGAAAAGCAAAGTCGTGTTTACCATATCTTGTCGCGCATAATAAAAATTTTGAGCAATGCATTAACATTGAGACAACACGAGAAGCTCATGAAATGTTAAAATAAGTGTATGGCGATAATGTGGCGAATAAAGACTATTTACAAGTGATATGAGCGATGCAAAAACAGAAATGAGTATGTTGAACGAGCGACGCTCGGGATGTCTTGACCTCAAAAGACATGCGAAAACGTGCAAAAATTGATAAAAATGATAGGTACAATTAGGCGATTGACTATTCGAGAGCTTACTGAAGAACTGAACATCTCGCACTGGCCCGTGAAAATCATTTTAACGGGTAATTTGCAAATGAGACGAATGAGTGCAAAATTTGTCACACCTCGCTGAAAAAAGGTTCTTATCTGTCCACACGGATGTGGACAGATAAGAACCTTTTTTCGGAGGCGGAAGAAGGCGGAGCCTTACCCTCCGGATTTATCACCATGCGACTTCAGACTGTTCCCAAAAATAAAATCCGCGCTAAAAGAAAAACGTTTCGACACAGTTCCTGACATTGAGAAGGCCACGATAAAGCAGCTGAAGGCCTTTCCAGAAATGCTTCCGATCATGGAATCAATGTTGGGATAAGTGTATCGCTAGCCAAGAAAGTACTTCGAAGGAGATTCATTCACATTTGACGTAAGCTCATTGATAAAATTATTCACCATATTCTTTGATCAGCCTGTGTAAATGTTACGCAATATTATATTTACTGGTTTAAAATTACACAAATATTTGACCGTATACTATTGTATATTTTATACTAATATGTAAAGATGATTTTTTTTATATTTTTCTTCTAAAAATCATTTTTATTTTTTGCTACTTCTGTGTTAAATACATGTCTGTCTTTATTTGTATATATGTATGTAAAACATGTAAAAGCCTACAAGGCGTTTAAATAAATAAATAAAAAAATGATACATTTGGGTAAGAATGTTACATTGGAAATTTCTACTTTTTCTCTGTTTATGGTATAAATAAATATGCAAACACTTTTTAATGAGTGTGAGAGAATATGTATTGTCGAGTCTATGTTCTTGAACATTGCGCCTTGGCACACGGAAGGAATGTGGTAGTGTGTTGTGACGGTGTTCAGTTGAGTTTAGATAAAAATTGGTTGGTCGATATTTACGAGTATATTATATTCTTGAATATCAAGGTGCCAATTTTCATCAAAACTCAACCGGGCAGTGTCACAAAACACATTACCACATTCCTTGCGCCTTGAACATAGGCCCCGTCTATACCATGTTAAAACAATTATTGGTTTTTATCAATTATGTATTTTGTTGTAATAAAAATTTCCATCCACTAATGTCAACAGTATATGTATAGTTACATATAAAAATGTATATTTCATATTTTAATAGTTTTTTTTTCCCATATTTCTAGATATTTCAAGAAATTGACAGAGGAGTCTGGAGACCGAAACAGCAGAGATTCCTATTCTCGGAGTAGATCTAGGTCTCGAAGAAGATCCTACTCTCGATCAAGGTCACGATCATATTCCAGATCTCGTTCTCGGCGTAGATCCTCCTCTCGTCACAGGTCGAGATACTCTCGTTCTCGGTCACGTTCCAGGTCTAGAAACCGTCGTACAAGATCACATAGTCGATCAAGGTCACGGCACAGTCGATCGAGGTCTCGACACAGTCGACCAAGGTCTCGGCACAGTCGATCAAGGTCCCGGCACAGTCGCCATTCACGATCAAAATCGCATAAGTCTAAATCCAGATCGCGCTCGAGACACAAGAGATCAAGATCTAGACACAGCCACGGATCAAAATCAAGGAATACAAGTCCTACAGAAAAATCTAAAGGTAGGGCGGACTTACCAAATGATAAAAGGTCCGATAAAACTCCAGAATCTAAGCAGACAGACAAGGAAAGAGGAGAGTCATCCATTCGTAGTCGTAGATCCAAAAGTTGGTCATTGCCAAAAGATTCAAGTAAAGGAAAATCTTGGTCCAAAAGTCCTCCGACACATTAATAATATTATGCAACTGCAATTAGCGCCAGATCTAAGGGACGCTAGCGACCCGTCACTTACTGAAAAGGGATGGGAATATACGTGTTTGTAAATTGTTTGTTTGTAAGCGAGTATATCTGGTTCTTTGTGCCAAATGAACCTATGGCAGTTCCGGTCCGGGTCTGACTGCAATCATAGTACTTTTTGTGTTTATTGTAAATAATTTTGAAGCATACTGTTGCGTATATTTATATAATTTAATCAAATGATTTGGTACTTTTATTTTAATAAATGATTATAATTGGGAAGTAATTTCATTGTTTACACGAATTATTTCCTTTTTATGAATCTATTTTATTGACCTTTGTTTTATATGAACAAGTTTTTTTTTTTAAATCAATTTTATTGGCTGGAAGAAATTGACACATGGCAACAAAACTGGCACCAGTAAGAAACAAAAAGATAAATAAATCAAAAATAGTTGAAAGATTAATGATTTAAAATATTTTACAAAACTATTTACAATAAAGAATAATAGAAATATTACAATTTCAATTAGCATATCGACATTTGTACATTACAACATTGTTTTTTAGTTATCATTGAATAGTTCTTAATTATTTAATAATATAAATACACCAACTTTTACACGGTTTCGAAAAAACACTGAAAAAAAAAGTATTCATTATTACAATGCCTTTATATAATTAATTAATATACTTTTCATTTTTGGGATGCTCTACATCGCTCTTTTACTTACTAGGTGTATAATATGCATATGATGAATAACCTTTGTTACAATTTTTTTAAGTACATGTATTGTCACGTCATTTTTTAAATAAAATATGGTACAATAAATACTTAACAGTTTAATTATTTTTTTGTCAGCCTCGTGGCGTAGTGGTCAGCACTTTTGCCTACCATGGTAGCATGCACGGATGCAAGATGTCTTGGGTTCGATTCCTGACATGGTTGACATAAAATATTTGGGTAGTCAGATGGCAGAGAGACCATCTATAATTTTCAAAAATGATCAGGAGAGCTGAAATAAGACTCAATTTTAAGACTTTTATCCGAAAACTAAAAAAAAAAAGCATTTTTTTTCAATAATTAATTAACAGTTTAAATTATGCTTTTTTATAATTTTTTTCTGTGTCTTTACTGAAATATTTATTAAAACTCTTGACAACTAAAAACCAAAAAAATACAGATGGTTCCTTCTGCCATCTGACTACCGATTTATTTTAAGTGTTTTTACACTAGAATATTTCCTAGTCCCTGGATTGGTACCTGAAGCGTAAGATTGATGTACCAACGTACTGCCCTATGCACCACTAGGTGTGTACATATCCCCCATGCAGAGGTTCCAGTGTATACATAAATATGTATATGCAAATGCATCCTGATTATGTTCTTAGAGGTGGGGGGGGTCAGTGCTATGCAAGCTCCTGACGTCACTGCGGCCTGGGAAGCTCTATTACGACGGGATCTTTATTATATAAAAAAAAAAGCTTTTATTCTTCTATTCTATTCTTCTTCTCTTAGATCTTTATTATTATATACAAGAAAGCTTATCACAAGAACAGTAGGTAATGTAATACAAAAACTCAAGAAACAAACATCTTGAATTGATAATCTCTAAACCACTCATTTCGAAAGGTGACAATGAAGAAGTTCAGTGGTTTTTTTGAAAATATTTTATGTATCATATTATCAGCGCTACGATTTTTTTTAATTTTTGTAATTTTGAAATTACTTCGCGTGCCAAGTCACAAGTTCTCTTTGGTGAGTTCTACTGGTTGGTAAATTGGTTTTCGGTAAACCAGAAATAAGTCGGAAATCAGTTGATTCAGAAGAACTAGTGACATTCGAAGTGGTCCGTTTTTATTTAAATCATTTTTTCATACATTTTCAAGAAACTTCGCCGTACAATTTCATGCTGTAATTTTTACCGCACGTCAAAAACATTTTTTGTATCCAATTTCCTGAACATCCTCATTAATTGTAATTCCGTATTACTAAAAAAACCAACAAAGACACTGCGCTGAGTCACATTTCTTTTTTTCTCCCAATTGAATAAAGTCTTCAATCTCTTGATGAGCTCCTATCTCGACCTTTCTTCCATTTTCTATCTCTATCGTCTGTTGGTGAACCTCTACTAGAGTACTTGGTGTGCCTACTATTTCTTCCCTCTCTTTCGTCATACCTATTGGATGAAGACTGATGCTTGCGTTTACTATAATCACTCTCGTGCCTGCGTGAGCTGGTTTCACTTTCTCTGGAGTAAGACTTCGGAGTATCTCTATTTGAACTGCTTTCTTTATGCCGCTCATAATCATGTTTACTGCTTTCCTTGTGCCTTTGGTGATCATGTTTACTGCTATTATCACTTTCCTCGTGCCTATCATGATCTCGTTTGCGGTTATTACCTTCTTTGTGCGTTTCATGATCATATTTATCGCTATTTGAATTACTTTCCTTGTGCTTTTCACGATCATATTTACTGCTGTTATTTCCATCTTTTGAGGATTTCTTGAAATAAAAATAAGAATCATTATATTGCATAAAGAGAAAAATGCAAACATACACATTACAAATAAATTGCGCGATTTTAAATTGTGTTATTGTTTTCTAGTTAATTTCCCTTTTTATGTCAAAGCAAATTTCCTCTAAATAAAACAAACAAAACTGAGAGTTCTAATATTAGTAAAGTAACATTTTCGAAATTGCTCAGGAGATAAATAAAATATTGTTTCTTTTGATGGATTTTATCATACATTTTTTTTATTGTAACAAAGGAAATAATGTCATTTTATTTTAACAAAATCTTTAAGAGTTTTTTTTTTTCAAAATAAAATTATATAAACTTAATGAGAAAATAAAAATACATCTAAAAAAAGAGTGTTCACGGCAGATATTACGGCGCAACAACGATATGCATAACACTGTTTTATTGTTACTAATATATATATATAAAAGGCATTAGTGATAACCCTGTCTATGTAATCTATAAATGTGGAAACACTAGGATTAATGATATGAATCATAAACATACAAAGTTTCCCAAAGACAAAAAATATTATTAAAAATCTGCCTTTACTGTGTATCTTTTTTACAATAATTCATTGTATATCGATTCGTCTTTGGAAATAATACACAAATTCATAAATAACAATTGAACATATTTATATGTAAAATGAAACCAAAACTAGTAGATGCCACAGACTATGTCAGACACTTGAATCTCATTACCATAATCATAAAAATATATGTTATCTATATGTTATTGAAAAAAAAGATAACATTGTTTGACATTCAGCCTTATTATTTTTATTTACCTGGTTAGATTCATTTTCGTTTTTCCGTAAAACATTTTTTACAGCGTCTTCAGTTGAATTACTGGTTATTTCTTTTATGTTTTTTTTATCCTTTTTAGGTGTAGCGGAAGCTTTATCCGCACCCAATCCCATTCCTCTTGGTCTCATTTCTGGTATCACCAAATTCGATGATCTGAAAATTTATATTTAAAACATTCAAATCATAGATAATGTTATACAAGCATCTACCATTTGTGTCTCCACAGTTATAACAGAATGCTTAAATTTGACTAAAAGTTAGTTAAAGCGTTGATACGAAGAATAATAATTATATATGTATGGAGTTTCTAAAAAATCATTAAAACATTTTGGAAAGTGGTGAGAGGTGAAAGTGGTCGAAACAGTCATGAAAGTGGATGCATGACCGCAGTAATAGAAAAATAGTGCAAACACAATGGTGTGGCGTTCTTTCATCTCTGTTCATAGTGTCATAAGTTTAATTAAAGAAATAATAACGCTTTGTGAGATCACAAAAAAAATCAGTGTGATTTTTCTGAACCCTGGCTTTAATTCAGCGCTGTAATTGGGCCTCCCGACCAATAATTGACTCTTTCACCCTCTAATGGTAAATGAGTGGAAAAGAAAGTATTTGACTTTATAACTTATATAACTTATAACTTATATGAAAATATAAGTTATTACAATGGAATTAAGAACAGTAAAACAATTACTTTTTTTTTAAATTCCTATATCACACAAAATGACAAAAATGTCACACCTATTTATTTAATATCAATTCAAAATAATTAGAATTAGAAATTTTGAGCGGGAAATTTTCATCTCACTATATGATATAAAGAAAACCAAAATGGACATGAAGCCGATGGAACGAAAGGCATCATCCCTACACATGTGGATCTACCAGAAAGTAACCAGCCTCGGAGCCACAGCCTCAGTTGTTAGCCACGTGTTTGCAGTATTTTTAAGGCGGGTTGTGGTCCTGGTAGTGTCGCGGACTCCGAATCAGAAGGCCTGAGGTTTGAACCCCTCTACCACAACTTATTTCATAACATGGTTATTTATGACTAAAAGAAAATGGCCCAAAAATTGAAATGTTTGGGTAAATCATAAGAACGCAATATTCACTTTTATTTTTGAAATTAGGCAGAGGATATTGGATGTTGGATGTTGGACTACCACAATAGGTACAATTAGGTTATCGGTCATCACTTGTTAATCATAATATGTCAAAAAATGCTCTATTTGTTTAGTTTTTTACTGTTTACTTATTGTAGTGTGGGTATTGTCGTGGACTCCAGATCAGGAAGTTCGAGGTTCGAACCCATATATACCACAACTTATTTTTCATTCTCTAACAGGTTATTTATGACTAAAATACAATGACCCAAACAAAGTTAAATTTGACATATATTACAACAGAGATGGAAAACTAGGCATTTACAAGGCTTGTGAAATGTGATTGGCTATACCGGTCTATTACACAGTTGTAACATTCGTCATTCTGAAATTTAAATTAGTTTATTTTTTAATGTCAAGAAACCTAATATTGGTGTAATTTTTATATCAATATATAATATACATACTTGCCGTGTTTGCCCATCCCCATTCCGGGAGCCCAGCCCATTCCACGTAACATCGCCATTCCAAAATCACCAACAGGAATGTTCTCATAGTCGTCCAAAGTTGACTGGAAACAATAACTTATTTGACAATATTGTTGGGAATGAAATAGAAAATTTTTGTACAAAAAACAACTGACTAATAACAACAAGTTGTGCATTAAAATCATATTAATAGGAGATATATCAAAATGGATAAAAGTAAATAAATTGAAATTAAATATATCAAAAACAAAATATATTAATATTGGGAAAAAAAATAATACCCCAGGGTTACAAAATCAATATTGATAATTTGAATATAAATTATGTGGACGAAATAAAGTATCTCGGGGTCTACTTGGATAGATATTTAAATCTTAAAAAACATACTCAATATGTAACAAAAAAAAAAAAAATATTTATGGGAAGATTACGAAATGTAATATATTTAAAAAGTAGTATTCTTATATATAAAACAATAATATGTCCACACATAAATTACTGTTCTTCCATTCTTTTTTTATGTAATGAAGGAGAAATACAAATTCTTCAAAATAAGGCAATGAGGATTATACTAAAAAAATATATATATTCTAATGTAGAAAGAATTCACAAAGAAATTGGCTTGCTCACAGTAAAGCAACAAATTAAATATAATGTGGCAATTTTTATACATAAAATAATAGGGGATGAATAAAATAAAAACAATAATAAAATTTAACCAACAATGTCATACATATGAAACAAAGGGTAAAAAAAAGATAAGATTACCAACGAGGAAAAAAAACAGAATCTCAAAACTCATTGTACAAGGGATTGAAGCTGTACAATGAGTTACCTGAAGAAATAAAGGAAATAGAAAAAATTGAAATATTTAAAATTAATTTGAAAAAATATGTAATTGAGAAATTTTGATAAAAAAAATTTAATATTATTAAAAGTTTATATTAGTTCTTAAGATGTTATGAACTAACTTAATAAAGCATAAATAAATATTATGATAATTGATTACAGCTTGTCTACTTGTCTAGTACTCATGGAGGAAGATACAATGATGTGTTTTCAGTGGTTAGGTCTAAAATGCTAATTTTGAAGTTAAGTTATAAAATACAATTCAACTTTCAAAGTTCAACTTTTCTGTTTGCTTTTTTTTGTCATAACTACTTATATATTATATGATATTCATTTTTAATGAAATAATAACGAGTGAATGTCTATAGATGCGTAAGTTTTCATGGTTGCTGTTATCAATGTTTATCTTTTTTGGGTGATCCCAAGTAAGTTAGATTCATTCCAATGTTTCGGCTACCATTGCAGGGGCCATCTTCAGGGTAAACTGAGTGTTTTGTAGAAAAATATAGAACCACTTATTAAATCCGAAAGACAAGAACCCCCTGGAAAATGAAGCAGTTTATAAACTGAGCTGCCAAGGATGCGATAGAGTGTACATGGGACAAACTGGGCGCACTGCTATGAAAATAATTGATGAACATAAAAAAATGTATAAACTAGGACACCCTGAAAAATCTGCAATAGTAGAACACTTCATAGACACAGTACATCTTTTTGCCTTCAAATCAAAGATTTTGCATAAACCTAGAAATTATAGTGCACAAATAATAAAAGAGGTAATTGAAATACACAATTACCCAAATAATATAAACAAAGACGACGGGCTGAAATTAAACTCAACATGGTTCTCGACACTACGCACTAAAAAAATGATACGGAATGTGCCTGCTGCCGACTGCGACACGGTACAAATAACTAGTACATAAACACATATTTTTTCTACAAAACACTCAGTTTGCCCTGAAGATGGCTCCTGCAATAGTAGCCAAAACGTCGGAACGAATACAACCTACACGGGATCACCCAAAAAAGATACATATTGAATGTCTATACATTGGGAGGCAGAAACCAATTAAATGGCTTATCTAATGTTATAATTTAGAGGTTATCAAACAGTTTCATTGAATATAGATCAATGCAGGAAAGGAATAAGTTACCAAGCGACGTGTAGCAACTTTACAGAAGAGCCAATTAAAGTTTTTTTTTTATTAAAAAAGCATATTGTTTTTTTTATTATTTAAATTATATAGGAATCACGCCAAAATAACAGGTATGTATGAGTTTTTTAATTAATTTTGAAAAACTTTAATTAGTTCTTCTGTAAAGTTGCTACATGTCACTTGATAACTTTTCAATTTCCAGCGTCAAGATGTTGTTTGTTTTGAAAACGCACAATAAATTGTAACAAACCTCTACTTCGGTAAAGTTGGTGACATTTGTCACTGGCAGAACGAGGTTAGATTTACTTGATTTTAGAATACTGTCCTTTTTAAGGTTTTCTAAAATTTCTCTTTCTGCCATATTTTCCAAAGTTTCATTTTTGGGGGGTTCAGTTGCGGTCACTTGTGAAGTGTCAACTTTCTCGTCTTCTGTAGACAAATCCACTTCTCCTCTTGCTATACGAGCCAAAACTGATGCAGTGGTACTGCGTTCCCTAAGAGGAATAACCAGAGGTTTCTTTTCTTCAAAAACTTCTTCACTGAAAAATAAACGCTAAAAGTGAGCGAATTCTCAAAATTACTTACTTAAATACTACGTACAGCAGAGCATAAATGAAACGGCGTAGTTTTCTTATACTTACTCCTTAATTTTAATAGATTTTCCCTCCAAGCAATCAATGAACTGTTTTTTTTCTTCGACTGGTTTAGAAACCGATTTTTTCAATTGTTTGCTAAAACCAAATGAAATCTTTTTTGGTGCGTTATCCATTGCATTTCAATAAATTACAGGATAAAATAATCAAATATCAAATCAAAATTTATATAATCCCGGCAAAACTAACTATGAATTCTGTAACGATCTGTCACACCTAGCCACAGATTATACTTACTCACCTAGCACCATAGATTAAAGATATATATTGCTATAGATTATTTCATTTAGATTATCACAATCCGTAGTGTTCCACTGTTCCACCAATAGGTACCTAATATGCAAATTAGAACAAATTCGCTTGTTTTTGTCTTCTAATGTGAAGTGGGGGGAGGGGGGGTTAACATTTTCAACCTGTAAGATGGTATAGATTTTATACAGCCAGAAATAAGATAAAATAATTTGAATTGAATTGAATTAATCGAGTTTAGAATATAAATGTTTAGGTAGTGGTTCGAGCAAAAATGAAGCATAATCCAAGTGAGATCTTATAGAGCGTTGAAAAGGAGTTTAAGGGTCTTTATGTGAGATTCTCATGAAACGCCAGCTGTGGACTTTATGAAGCTTTTATTATATTTCGAAATTATATGCTGAATGTGAGTATGCCAAGCTAATTTCGAATCGAAATGAGTGCCCATAAATTTAATTTTGTGGAATGCAAAAGTTTTAAATCAAAAGATTGGGAGATTTTTCTCATAGAGACCATAATTTTACATTTATCAGGGGCCAAAATAAGTTCCTTTTTGTAATTTAGGAATCAAACAGATCAAGCAATAATTTCATTTGGTTCAACAGAAATGGTTAATCTGAAATATAAATGTTGAAATTATCGGCAAATTGTCAAAAAATATATGAATATCTAAAACAGTGAAAAAGATCATGCGTAAAAATACCTAAAAGAAGAATACTCAAGGGACTACCTTGAGGAAGCCCTTCCCAAATGGATCTAGATTTAGATCGGTTTTACAAAGAAAAAGATTATTGACTAAATTTCCAATTTTTGAGGAGACATTCAAATAAGAGAGTTTTTCAATGAGAAGCGGAATTTTGATTTTATTATATGTTCCTTATATCCAGAAAGGAAGCTATTAGAATGTTTTTATTATTTAAAGTGATTTGGATGTCTGTAACAAAAACAAAAAGGTTGTCACGCGTTTTTTTTCCTCTCCTGAATCCAAATTGAAAATTTGGAATAATCCGATTTATTTTCAACGAACCAATCAAGCCGATTTTCAACTAGATGTTCCCATAAGTGGAGCATACGATAATGTTATAATACATATTATGGAAGTTAAAATGCTACGAATTGGAATCCCGCAAAAGCTCACTCCTTTTATAGCAAAGTTGATTCTCTCCAGAAAGGTAGAAATCAGTGTTCGCGGTCATGCTGTGGTGGAGAGAGAGTTGAGCAAGGGACTACCTCAAGGTTCTGTCCTGAGCCCGATTCTCTTCAATATCTATACGCATGACATCAGCGGAATTGTTCTCTCAGAGACAAGTTTGCTTCAGTACGTGGACGACTTCTTCATGTATGCATATGGGAAGGACCCAAAGAATCTGGAAAATGTACTAAATTTAGGTGTGAAAAATATTAGGAATTGGTTAGTGTATCATGGCTTAGACCTGTTGACTGGTAAAAGTAATGTCATAACCTTCTGTAGACAGCAAAAAATCCCAACCATAAAAATTCAGCATGGAGATGAGATAGTCCCTTTTACGACCTAGATTAAGTTCTTGGGAGTAATTCTGGACACTCATCTTACATGGAACTCATACATAAATCATATAGTAAACAAGTGTCAAGCCGGATTGAATACGTTAAGAGCAGTCTCGCGAGTATGGTGGGGGAGCCACCCTTTTATACAGAGACTTTTTTATACTGCGTATATCCGGAGCCATCTCGATTATGCCTCGTTCTTTTTAGAACCATGTTCAAAAAAGAATCTCCAAAGACTCGACCGGATTCAATCCCAAAGTCTGAGACTAGTCATCGGAGCAATGAAGCCCTCTCCAATTAACGCTTTACAGGTAGAGGCCTATGATGCCCCACTCAGAATGAGAAGACAATATTTGGGGGATAGGTTTTTGCTAAAATGCTCCGTCCAAAAGAGTTACCTGCTCCTCAAAAAAGTAAAATCCCTTTCTGACAGTGTGACGTCATCATCTTTTTGGTCCCATAAACCACTCCCTTTACTTGTCAACAGCTTCAATTTTTACAAATCTTTTGAATTTAACATTAACCCTAAAGAGCTTCTTCCCCTTTATCGTTTTCCATTTAAAGTTTCTAAATACGTCCCAAATATTGAACTCACATTTGGAGTTGAAAGCCACCTACAACCCCGGTGTACATTCAACCGTATTCGGTCATCAAGATGGATAGGTTGAAGAATTATCTACACTGATGGATCTCGGTCAGATTCGCCAACCCACACGGGTGCGGCCATATATTGTGAAGACGACAACTTTCAAAAGTTGTACAAATTGCACAAGAATGCATCCGTATTTACAGCGGAATGTATCGCAATCCGAGAAGCTGTCAAATACGCTTTAAGCTCACAATATAGCAAGTTTCTTATCCTGTCGGATTCCCTGAGTGCCTTTCAACAAAGGGCCAAAGCCAAGGGAAGACACCTTTTCTAATTGAAACCAAATGTAACAGAAAAACCTTGGTTCTCCAAAGTGATTCTGAACAAATTTGAGACATCTTCTATATGCAGAATGCGCATTGGACATTGTTGCAATAGTTCTCATTTGTTTAAAATCCATGTCCGGGACTCTGCCATGTGCGAATGTCAGCTCGAGGAGGAAGATCTGAATCATGTTTTCTTTGGATGCCCCATAAATGATTGTTATCCTGAGTTCCTATCTGACCTCTCCAAAATCAGCGTCCTATTCCCTAATAATAATTTAACTCTTTTATCCCCACCCAATAAACATATATTTTATGTAAATATGTAGCTATAAATGGTATTAAGTTGTAAATAAGTTATATATTATGTAAAGTGTGTGTACTATTAAATACTAACACAGTAACTTGTATGTATAGTACTAACCATGTGTAAATAATTAAAAAAGTATATTTCAAACTTGACACTGGCTAGAACACCCTAGTTAGTGGCGAAAAAATCCAATAAAAAACTAAGAAGAAGAACTAGATGTTCCAGAATCTTTTGAAAACAGGATGATAATGCAATTGGTATATATATGAGGAGACAATATGTGGATTTTTATCAACTTTGAAAATGGGAATGAGATACTGCACTTTCCAGTAGTCGGAATACAACCTGAATCAAAAATTTAACCATGAATATTATTAAAAGTAAATGACGAGATGCGGTATTTGTACATTTTATACGGGAATAGGGAATTTCATCGGGACCGGGAGCTAAGTCATTTAAATTTAGGAAAACCTTTTCCAGTTCAGTGGAAGAAAAGAGAGCATTAAGCGGAGTATAGGAATAGGGAACGGAAAAACAAATAATTTCATGGGTATTGGGACAGCAAGAAGGGGACAGATTATTAAGAAAGTCATCCAACTAAAGTGTAACTGACACACGTTCAATTGGAAGATTGTAAAAACCTTTAAATTTTCGTATCAAGGTCTATACCGAGTTTAATGTGCTCGAAGAGGAAAGTCGTTCGAAAAATTGGGACCATCCGCGTCTTTTTTTACTCCTTTACAATCGTCTTGTCTGAGTCTAAACCTGTTTTAATTTTTAAAAGTTTTCCAAAGTCATATGTTTACGATAAGATTTGCATTATTTGTTTTTTTTTTTCAAAAAGCGTCATGGTTTTTTTTACATTTCAATCACACATGTAACGGAAGAACTAAAAACACACGTGTTTATGTTAAGAAAAAACAATGACAGTCATAACTCTAATCAAACGAAAGACATGAAAACAGTACTGAAATTTGTTTTTGATTTTTTCCTTTAGGTTCTAAGGCCTTTTACCAAAACATGATCACAAAGCCTTCTATTGTTACATTGATGTTATATATGTTTGAAATACAAACGGTCTCTATGATTGCATAGACAATAATATCTTTAATAATTTATTTTGGGCTTTCGATCTGTGGCATGCTCATCCTTCGAGCAGAGATAATGTAGAACAATAACTAGTCCTTCGAGTCAACTTTAATTGTCAAATATTCCCTTTTTTCTATTGTCAATTGGATGTTTCTAGTTTCTGTCAGAAGTATATTTTAATTCTATGAACTTTCGTTGCAATAATCACTGAAGAGAGATTGTAAATTATAATGATAATATAGGTTGTGATGATGAATACATGGTTGTATATTTATACATCGAAACAATGTCTAGATTTGAACATGTTGAAGGTAACTAAACATTTTATCAAAATATAAAATTATGTATTATGGGAACCCGCACTGTTTGAACAGCTACAGTCAAACTCGGAGTTTATTTAAAATAAGACTGCGCCCTTAAAGTGATATTCTCGAAAATGGCGATAGCGCCATTTAAATAGTTAAATCATCTTAAATAAAAATAAGTTATTTATTTTATTCAATATATATAATAATATCCAGATATTTGTATTATTTAAAATAAATTAATTAGTATAGCTAGATTTCTCACATAATCATGAGTCAATGAAATAAAACACAATAACATTTACTTAATAAAACTCCCCTTTTCAGGAATAAACATGGATTTTGATTGATAAGTGTCCGATCAAAATGTTATAGTTCCTCATTGAAGATAGAAGAATGTTTACACCTCGGCAAAAGATTCTCTGGTTTGCTTTTCTAAGCAGGGTGGGCATAATTTGCATTCAAACAGTGTTCAACTTATTTATACCGGACCACAATGCTCACGTGTTCATCAGTCCCGTGGACACGGACATCAGTGTGTCGTGGCTCGACCGCTGTGTGGACGCCCTGCTTGGCGGTCTGAAGAGATGGGATGCGCAATACTTCCTCCACATTTCTCAGTATGGATACACTTACGAGAACTGCTTAGCATTTTTCCCCCTCTTCCCTTTAACCGTAAGGTACCTAGCCAATATTTTATCTTATATCTTCGGAAGTCTACTTAATTTTCATAGCCTGTTGATCATATCGGCCACTATTTTAAACATTATTTACTTTGTAAAATCCGCTGACGCGCTGCACAAGTTAAGTTACAAAGTATTGAAGAGTGAAAGTTTAGCTTACAAAGCCTGCATTTTGTACAGCATAAATCCGGGGAGTATATTTTTCACAGCGCCATACTCTGAAAGTTTATTTGCGTGGCTAAGCTTCCAAGGAATGCTGAGATGTACGGAGGTAGAAACTCTACGCTTTACCAATATTCACATTCTAAGTAGCGTTCCAATCGGTTTATCTTTAGTGACTAGGTCCAACGGTATTCTTAACTTAGGTTTTATACTATACGCAAGCTTTAAAAATGTGATTGAAAAAACCCTTCCAGAAATATTTCATCGTTATAGAACATTAAAGTACAGAATACTGACCCCGCTGTTGTCGTGGCCTCTGGTGGCGTCCATTATGGCCCTGGTCTTAACTTTAGTCCTGAGTGTACTGCCATTCCTCCTTATTCAGATATATAATTACATTAAGTTCTGTATTCCCCACGAGCACAATTTACCTCAGCATTTGATAGAAGGAGAATGGATCCTTCCGGGACAGGCTAAAGGGGAGTGGTGCAATAGCTCCGTTCCTATAGCTTATTCCTATGTACAAAAACATTACTGGAATGTGGGATTTCTCAAGTATTACCATTGGAAGCAAATACCGAACTTCTTGTTGGCGGCTCCTATCTTTTACATTATATTTACAAATTGCTACCAATTTCTCCGCCAACATTTTAAGCATTCCATCAAACTGGGAATATCTGTCGCTAGATTTCAAAGAACAGTGAGTTATGATAGCGCCGCATCCAAGAGTATACGGTCTAGTAGGATCGTTAGCACCTATACTTATGATCCAGATATGTTTGTTTACATTATTCACGGATTATCGTTAGCTCTATTTTGTTTGTTGTTTGTTCACGTACAAGTTACTACGAGGATGTTAGCCTCTGCCAGCCCTTTACTGTATTGGTTCATGGCATTAGGTATTAAAGCGACCCCATCCAAAATGGCTGAGCAGAATCATATAAACGAACACTTTAGAAAGATAGGAACTTCGGGTAGAATTTCAGGCGATTACTTCGCCATTGCAAATCTGGAAGGTATCGGTAATATGTGTAGCAAATGGAGAACATTTGTTTTATCCAAAAACTTCCCCGATGTAAATTTTAAACTGACTAAACTATATTTCCTAGGTTATTACTTTATAGGAACAGTATGTTTTTGCAATTTTTATCCTTGGACATGAAGTCGAATTGGAATGTTGTCGAGTCAAGTCAATTAGAACAATCGTAGCCTTAGTATACTTCGAAATAATGCAATTTTATAGAAGCTGGAATAAGCTTTGTGATTTTATAACTATTTATTAGCAAAATACCAAAGCCTTACAATTTAATTAGGATGGAAATTTTAACCTGTAGATTAATAAAAGTTTTTCACATCCATAATTCGAAACACGGCACAGAGTGCATGCATCAAATTGCTTTCTTTTATCATATCTTCTAGTACAAACCGCCATTCCAATGCACAATTTAATTATGTATACTTGTTAATTTATTGAGAGGGTGGAGTATCTAAGGTACTTTATGCACATTAAGAAAGTATAACTCTAGTCATCTATTATTATTGTACAAAAGCCAAGGCTAAAATAAAGATCACAATATCCACCTCACATTATTTTTAATGGTTAACAATTTTGGGACTCAAATCTAACATTACACCGTTTATCTGAATTCATATCATACCGACTAAGAATTATTAATTATCTAATGTATTTGTTACATTATTCCAAAACATTTTGTGTTCATCATAATTTTGTGATATTTAATATGTAAGTTTTATCAATAATACAATGAAATTCAAGAACTTACTAAGTGTTTTTACTTCTGCATAAAATGTACTGTATTTTGCAGACGATAAGACGCATTGGACCATAAAATGCACCCCAATTTTTGTTTGAATTTTCAGAGCTAAAGAAGCACATCTTATGGTCCGAAAAATACAGTAATCTATATACATATATTTATACATTTAGGTTCTGTGTGTTTGTGGCCGCAAATCTCGGAAAGTGATCGATGGATGGATTAAATTTATTTACAGAACATTCCATTTTAGCAGAAGAGTGTTTCTATATACTTTTTATTCAGATGTTCCAATGGAAACAGAACGTTCTATGCGTTATAAATTTACTCATAGTTTTTTTTAATTTAAACTTTTTTGTTTTTTTACAATAAACGTAAGTGATAAAACAGAGTACTAAAAAAAAAAGCATAATTACATAGCAATGAAATACATATTAATAGTAAACAAAAAATCCCACAAAGGCATGGCCTGTTCGTTGTTGTCATAGTTAACAAGTACTGAATGACAGTTTTCTACACAGTGCTGCTTTATCAATCTTAGCCAAAGGTACGAAACTTTATTATCCCTACAATCTATACATATATTTAAAAAATTAGGTTCTACGTTCTAATTTTACAGGAAAGCGAAAAGAATAATGAAAACTTTATTTGTTGGACACTTTTCATATATTCAATAAAATATATTTAAATCCTATCAATAAAAAAAAATAATAAATACAACTACAGAAAAAAATAAACAAAAACATCCGATTAAATTTTTTTTTGTTGAAAAAACTACTTTGAACAGACAAAAATGAGTTTAACCTTTCCCTACTGTCCCAAAAACGTCCGAGCGTTACGGTGCTGTGTAATCATTACCCATGCAAAAAATGAGAGATTTTAAATCATAAAAAAGTAATTAATATCCATAGGCAATTGCTTCAATTATTTACATGTAATACTCTGTTCTACTGTGGTCCATCATTGACCAATTACAGCGCGAATTCACCAGTAGTAAAGATGCATGTACTTGCGAACTAATATGCTAAAAACATTGATGTCTTTCGTGAGTCTTGTAAATTAAAAAAAATTATGTATATGTTCAATATCAAATAGAAGAAAATATTCTGTTTATATTGTATTCTAATATTATGTACGTAGCTGCTTTAAACTGTATTTCTTTCATATTATGTTTGTATTTTATTTGTTTATCTAATTTTTACCATCTTATGCAAATTTTTCTCTCTTTTACAGCTTCTTTATATTTTTTGTATCCCACACTGTTCTATCTTTTGTTTCTTTATATTGTATTTTAAAATTTTATGTTTATTTTTTTGTGTTTTATATAATTACTTTTTTGAATGTAAAAGCCTTATGGCCGTGAAAAATTCATTTAAAAAAAAATATTGAGAATAAAACAAGTGAATCATAGAAAAAATTATATTATCTTAAAAATTAAGAATACATTATGAGTATATTGCATAAATAGACCTAGAGAGAGTTTAATATTTGACACTAAGCACAAGCATTGAGCGCCTCTTGAAGTTTTCTGCGAGCTCGGTTGACTCTTTCTTCCTGGCGGCGAATATCTTCCTCCGCTACACTAACGGCCTGTACCAGGGGTTGCTCCGGGTTCAGGAACACTCCTGGATTCTGTGCTATTGCTGTCTTAGATCCCGTTTGACCTGTGGAAATAATATAAATAGAGGTAGATTAATTGGGAATAATTTTTTGTCATTTATTTAAATAGTAGCTATATAAGAAAAATGCTACTATTATCATATTTTTCCTACCCACACCCAGTGGTGCATAGAGCACTGTAAATCAAATGCAACGTATTTTGATCATCAGTCAAATGAAGGTAAGTGGATCGGTTCAAGAACAATGAAATATTGCAGTTTGCACAAACTTTAAAATCAATATTTCATGTCCACCCTTCTCAGGAATTGAACCCAGGAACTTAATAATGTAGCTAGGCAAACGCGCCAATCACTACACAATAAAACGGACTTATCTCCACTCGATTTTCTTATTCAGGACTTTTACCTGAGAGCAGCCACCGAGTCGAAAGCACTCGTCTAGGGTTCTGGTTCTATTTCACACACAGAACTATATTCCTCATCTGCCTGGATGCAGGAGATTTATTTAACAATATATTTTTTAAATTTATTTTATTTCGATCAAAATGGTTTGTTTCCAAACATAGGCTCATCATTCCATCTCTGCTGCCTAGTTAAAACATTGGTGTCCTCAAAAAGCCTCTAGGCCTCAGACATGAACTATTGAGGAAACACATCCAGGATGTCGAGAATCTAATGCCTCGTTAAGTAGGCAACCAAATAAATATATAATTGGCCTGTGAGTGAATAAACATGAAAAAAAATAAATTAAAGGTTACTTACAGGAAGAATACCATAGATACCAACAATTAAAAAAAGTGCAATATTAAAACATAAATGTTTGTTGATATTTAAAAAAAAAAAAGTATTTGCTATATCTAAAGTTGATTGCAACAGAGAGGGAAAACATTTTTGAAAAGGGAATATAGAAGTCTAGACATTTACAGGGCTTGTGACCTGTACTTGGCTAGTTTAAGTGGCCACTTTACACACTGTGTAACATCGTGTTTTTCTTTTTAATTTGGACATTTTTTTATTTTTGATGTACATATTTTTTTCCATAGTAATAAGAGTTTTTATATGTTTATAGAATTTAAGAGATAAGATTATGTATATATATTAGAACTTAACTATAAGAACCTTTTGACGAACTGCATTTTATGCAGTTTAGTAGGACTTGATAATTTATATGTTAATTTTTGTATGCTTTTAATAAATAAATATAAATAAATTCTGCCTATGTTTAAACATCCACATTTTCTCAACTTCCAAATGTTTGTTGAAAGGGTGGGTTTCTTCCCTAGGGAGTTATAAGATCTAAATATGCTACACATCAAAGCTATTTAAATCTGTTTCTTTATCCATAGTATAAAAAAAGTCTAATCACTAATAATTGAGGTGTCTTTTACGTTGAAAAAATAGTCTAGTTTACAAATCGATAGATCTGTCATCAAATAATTTTATTTGTTATCAAATGCATGTTTTAAGAAATAAATTTGTTGCTGAAGGCAAAATTGTAATCTATCTATCAATCAGCACATTTTGACCAATAACTGCCTGGGGGAGAACTGATTGTGTGGTACCTGTAACAGGCTGAGGAGTGACGTGCAGAGCTGTGGCCAGAGCCTGAATGGTGGTGGCCTCGCTGCTGTGTGGTCCCATGGACTTGATGCCCCTGGGTAGTGAAGCGCCGCCCAGTACTCCCCAAGAATCGCAGGCAGTCAAACCCTAAACACATATTTCAGAAGTGAAAATTAAACTTTTATTTGAAACATTTTCACAATACTCAGATAATCAATGATATGTGACTTTCTCTACTAGAATATTTATTTAAAAAGTATATTTATATTTTTTTCAAATATTATTCAGAAAAAAAACTTTTTTTGCATTTTTAACTTCAAAATGGCAAAAAGTGGACTCTTATGTGGACGTTTATGCTCTAAGGTACATATATTAATACTTAATTGATTAAAATATTTTATGATCAATTAAAACACATTGTACATTGTAAAACACATTGTACATATTATGTCTAATAATTTTTTTGTGAAAGAAACTATTCTGAAGATGCTCATTTAGGTAAAAGCGATTAGTTGGATAAAAAAAAACTTTTTTGTAAATAACTAAAACATTTTACAGTAATTGATTGATTAAGGAAATCAAGTAGAGATAAGTCCGCCTCGTTGTGTAGTGGTTGGCGCATTCGCCTACCATTTTTGAGGTCCTGAGTTCGGTCCCAGGCAGGATGGACGTGAAATACTGATTTTTAAGGTTTTTTAAGGTTTGGGCTGCGATATTTTATTGTTCCTGGACTAGGACCTGAAGCGTAAGACGATCACCTAACCTTCATGTAACAGATGATCGAATAATGCTGAATTTGGTTTACCAATGTAGTGCCTTATGCACCACTGAATGTAAAAAGGGAAGCGATGATAAATAAATAATTTACTAACAATGAGGTTTATATATATATATATATTTATAAAAAAACACAAATATATTTTTATTTTAACAATGAATAATACATCAAACCATACATACCTCCAGTCTCTTTTCCCAGAAGAGCTGCTTTGGTTTATCTTGTGGTCCGTGTTTAAAATCTGTTTTAACTTTACTCTCTTGTGTTTTGTGAACGGTAACCGGCTGTTTGAATATGGAAGCAGTTTGCCTGATCGGAGGGACTAGTGATGCGTCTGAACGTACACCGCGGCTTTCATGAAAATTCAAAAATAACATTAGAATATTTAGGACAGACATGCAATTATGACATTCTATAAAATTATTTTGCTGATATACTTTGAACTATATGAGAGCAAATTTTTTAGTTATTTGTGAACGTATGTATAAAGCATACCAGAATATAATATGAACATTTAATTTACTGGTTTTATTTCATTAATAATAAGTTCTCCATATTTTAAGCAAGAAAATATTTTAAGTGTAAATAAAATCATATTTTTTTTACAAATAAGGCTTTTAGTGGCTAGACTGATACATTTTTGGTAGCAAACAATATAATGAAACTAATGTTTCAAGCACAGATTTTCCATGATTAATAATTTTACTGTATTTTGTGTAAAATCACCCAATTTTCAAATGAATGTTGACCAATTTTTAAACACTATTTTATCAAGGCGTGAAAATAAATTTAATATTACTAAAGCTTTACAGTACAATAAAATACATCTGATAATATGTGTTCAGTGGGATATGAATTTTAATTAAGTTTTTTTACAAAAAATACAATCTGACTGCCCTAAATTTAATTTTATGAAAAATGTTTTTTGAGAATTGAATATTTCTAAAACACATTTAATATTTAAATATTAAAAATGGGGTCAATCATTACAGGTTGTTTTAATCTTGCAGTTAGTTCTAGAAGATTATAAGCCAATGGGTTTAGTATTCTAAATGGAGTGAATCATGCAGAAATCCACTTTGAAATACAACTCGGCAAAAGTTCAGGGCCGAGTTCCACTGTGAAGACTTGTTAATTAATATTTCCACAACACCGAGACCACAGCAGAGACTACAAATAATAAATAAATGAGCATAGCAGAAAGTATCTCAAGATGTTCTCCGATTCCCCCTTCAACCAACTTTCAAATTTAATTTCATACAAAACAGAACACAATATGTACGCCAATAGTTTTACTCTGGGATGTCATGAGACCATCATACTTCTTGCGGATGCTATAGACTATACTCATGCAATGGGGTTAAAAACAAAATAATTTGTAATATAATAAATATGAGACAACTTTGTTGTTCTTAAGATGGGTAAAGTGAAGTGAGATTGATACAATCTTTAAAACTAGACAGGAGTGGACTTAAAATAAGTGGTTAAAAACTAAGCTGTTTTATATTTATTTTATTATAATGAATAACCACAAACTTAGTGCTTCAAATATTTAAAAAAATATATATATATATGTTTGAGAAAAATGTAAATGCATCTAATTGGGGAATATTTTTTTAGGGCTTTTAGCTTGGACAACTTTTAGTTATCCATCCATCCAAAACTTTAGTAATCAATATTAATTAATGGGGTAGAAAAATACATATTATAATTAAGACAATAAATTGTTAAAAATTAGATTAAGCAAGCCGATTTAGATTTTCGTGAAACAGAAGCCATTGGTATTATTAATATTCAAATTTAAATTAAAAATATAAGATGACAAAAAGCGGATAGTGAAAAAAAATCTTAATTTTTCATTCAATTATTCTGTATCTGCAGTCTGACAAGTTCTATTACAAAATCAAAGTTATTCAGTATGAAGAATGTTACAAATTTCCATAATGTACATAATGTTTAAATTATTTTATAGATATCAAAAATAAGTTAATAAAATAAATTTTGATAAAGGGGTGATAATTTAAGGACAATCCCATCCACAAAGCGACAAATGGGTGTTTATTGAGATCTAGTAAGAAGAGCGATGCTTTTTTATTTTGACAGATTTTTATATATTTCAAGCAAAAATTAAATCTGAAGAAAAATAATGCAACTGGCAAAATAGCAAAAAAAATACAAAATGCGTGGAACATCGATTCAAAAACAAATATTTCACAGGCGATCGTTTTGTTAGTATTCATACAATATTTGTACTATTAAACTAAAATTCTTTCTAAAAATTTTATTTGGGATAAGTTTGAAAGGGCAAACTTGTCATATAAATTTAATTTAACATAAGTACTTGTGGATTATTAAATGGGATGTAAGGACTTTAAATAATGCATGTGAAGTGCAATAAATAAGTTCTAAATTAAAAATAATCTGATACACAATTTGCATATCCATCATAATGCGTAAAAATATATGTATCATATGATTTAAACAATAATTTTGCCCTTAGTAAAATATCACTTACGTCACCGTAAAAGCAGTAAAAACATAGACAAGTTTTTCTCGTGCTATCTATCTATTATGAGAAGAAAATGTATCATAATTTAAACATTTTAATATGCACTTTCTTCATAATCATTCCCTTTCCGCACACAATGATGCATAGGGCACTGCATTGGTACACCAATCGCGGCGTATCTTGATCATTTTTGTTACGTGAAGGTAAGATGATCAGTCTAACGCTTCAGGTACCAGTCCAGGGACTATGAAATATTCTAGTGTGAAAACACCCTTTTAAACAAATATTTTATATCAACCATGTCGGGAATCGAACCCGAGACCTCTTGAATGGTAGGCAAACGCGCTGGCCATTACACCAATTTTTATTTATATGATTTTCATGTACACATAAATAAATAAAACTTTGAAATAACAGTAAATTTTATTTAAAATGGGATAATGTTTGAATGCAAATGGTGTCATAAACGTTGTACTTATTAAATACTGTTAAATCAATTAACAAAAAACATGTAAACAGTATCTAAAAATTAAACACGGACTCAAATTAATACAAACTAATAAACTTAAGTTCTATTACAATAATCCAAACTATTATTATCTACAGGAGTGTCATTACAATAAGTTATGTGGAGCAAATGGCCAAATAGTAGCAGCATCTTTATGTATCTATAATGGGCTTAACAGTATAACTGTATTTTTGCTAATTTTACAATTAATATGAGAAAATGTTCCTCGTGTATGCCTGTATCAACACTTATACCACTACTCAAAACATAAATAAACAACTCTGTTTGTTATTTGTACAAATTACTCGAATGTGGTTACACAGATGAAATAATGATCTTTAAATAAAAACCCATTTCGCATAATATGACTTCCGTAGCTAAATAATTGGGTTCATAATAATGTTTTTTGCTCTCCTGAAAAGTTATACTTTTATATCCGCCCATCGAAGATATTACACAACAATTCCAAAACATATTCTATCAACTACTGTTGATGATATAAGATATTTTGGATAGTTAATAATTACAAGTACTCCTCATTTAACAACCGCTTAGGATTTCAAATATGATTTTGATTGCCTGTATATTTATTTATTCTGTAAAGTATAAGTAAAAAATATTTTATTTTCATTTCCCCATCCACACTCAGCGATGCATAGGGCACCGCGTAACATTCACCATTTTGCCTGAGTTTAAATATCCACATTTGCTCATCTCCTAGACTTTCGTATTCTGTTCTCAAAAAAGTTTTCCCTCTCTGTTGCAATAAATTTAGATCTTCATATCTCCCTAGGGAGTAAAATCCAGCTTGTCTACAGACATTTGGATATACTCAAAATATTGTCTTTGAAACTCCACTATAAATTGAAATGTTTTTTTGTGATTTCTGGGTTTTGTTGGATATTCATTATGTAGTCTTGGAAGTGAACGACTCATATTATGTATACGATTTTTTAAATGAATTATTAGAATGCAGAATTAAAGCACAAATCACCCAGGTTTCAGAAACTTTTTTTTTTGGAGCTCTCACCAGGAATGGAATCCGGAACCTTCCCTGTGTGAATCAAGCATCTCAGCCATTACACCATGGAGGTCGCCAATATTTGTAGTACTTTCACGCATCACTCCAAATTGTATATTTTGAGCGCGACATCGGACCATCCCATACGGAATATCATTCTCATTTTCACACCTAATGGTGCATAGGGCATTGCATTGGTACACCAATCGCAACTTATCTTGATCATTTTTTGTTACATGAAGGTAAGATGATCAGTCTTATGTCTAGGGACTATGAAATATTCTAGTGTAAAAACACCCATTTAAATAAATATTTCATGTCAACCATGCCAGGAATCGAACCCGAGACCTCTTGCGTGACAGGCAAATGCGCTGACCACTACACCCCGAGGTCGACAATATGGAATATGGTACACAATAATGAATTAAATTATGACAAACAATTATTTGCATACAACCAAAGAAAAGCAGAATTTACAAAACAGTTTATGATAAATTATGGATGTTAAGTGAGAAGTATTTGTAATTAAATATGTTTGGACAAAATTTCAACTATAGTTTGTTAATAAGTGTAAATAATATCACTCCTGTAGATGTTAACGAGTCTAAATAGAGAAATATTTGTTTTTGCTATTCTATTTAAACATAGTGGTTCCGATGATATTATATTTGTATGGGGAAGCACAGGTTTATGAAATAATAGCAAAATGAAGGAAAATGAGGCCGACTACAATAAACCTGTAATCAAATTGTGTGCCACGCGGTTTCCGTTTGCGGAGTAGCTGGCTGTTTAGTTTCCCCTGCTGGAAGTCAAAGCAAGCCAGGTCCAGGCTGTCTCCGAGGTAGCGCGCCAGCTGAGGCTTACTGCGGAACTTCTTACCGGATGGACTGTCAAGGAAACCACACCCTTCATATCCAACTTTGCTTAATTGTATGCATTTTGTTAAAAAAAACCGGCTACAAAGCTCACCAGTTAGTATTATTCTCACGTACACTAGCAGCTTTAAGCTGATGCATGTACATCTAATTAACTGTATTTTGAATACATAAAAACAGAACAATAAGACAATAGCACATGTACAAAATTAGGAAACTTAGTAATAATTGACATATTTATACATAAAAAGTCATTTAATTTGGTTTTACATCATCATCATACTCTCTTCACCCACTGTTCTTGTGGACGGATGTTTGCCAGAGAGAATTCATACTCGTTAGTGCATGGGGCATCGCATTAGTACACAAAGTGCAACATATCTTGATCATGTTAAATAAAGTTAAGATGTCGGCGTGTATGCTTACTATGCAAGAGGTCTCGTCTTCGATTTCCAACATAGTCGACATGAAATATTTATTTAAAAATGTGTTTTTACACTAGAATACTTCATAGTTTCAAAAATGGCACCTGAAGCGTAAGACTGATCATCTTACCTTCATGTTTTTATTTTGTTTTTCTCAAAAAACAAAACATTAATATGTTTTGTTTCTATAATTAGAATTTATACAATGGTTTCATATGGCGGTATTAATACACATATAAAATATGTCTCAATTACATTAACATTACTCAACTTTTATTATAATAATTATACTTGTTTTAGTGTATCAGTTTTATTATTGTACATGTTAATGAAGGTGAGTATATATATGCGTCTGTGTGTATGGGTGTGTGAGTAATGTATGTATGTATGTGACAATGTGTAGTGAATATAGGTGGACTTATAGAAGAATAATTATTAAAAATGATCTGTTTTTTTAAAAACCTTAATGAGGCAACCTATCAACCACCTTATCGATCGATCTAAAATTATTTAAAAAATTGTTAACAAATTAAAAAATACGTAAAAGTGTAAGTACTCATATTTTTTATTTTTTTAGGAATAAACCGTTAAGCCTCTATTTTAAGGTTTGTCAGCAGGTGAGATAGAGGGGATATGGAAGGAGGTAATAAAAAATACACCACAACATCCAGACCAATTGAGAAAAAAAAATTCTTAGATCTCGCAACTGGTGGGAATCGAACCCGCGACGCCAGTTTCCAGTGCCACGGCGCCGAATATACACACATACATAGGATGATTATTTTAGAACCTCATTAATGGCTTTGAAAGTTATTTGTTTTATAAATTTTTACAAAACTTCTTTAACTTTAACTTCTTTTTGTACTGCCAACCGAGCTGTGAAATATATCAAGATCTGATTGTTGCTCATTTATAGTACAGTAAATAATAGCTGCGAAGATATGCTGCAATTCATGTACCAATGGAGTGCCCTATGAACCATTAGGTTCAGAAGGGAATGATGATGATAATGATCAGTCTTATGCTTTAGGTGCTAGTCTAGAAACAATAAATTCATTGTTTTCTTTCTCACACCCAGTGGTGCATATGGCACTGCATTTGTAAACCAAATGCAATGTATTTCGGTCATCTGTTACATGAAGATAAGATGATCAGCCTTACGCTTCTGACTGAGAAAAACGCTGAAATATTGCAGTATAAACAACCTTTAAAATAAAGTTTCAAGTCCACCCTGCCAGGGATTGAACCCAGGACCTTAAGAATGGTAGGTGAATGTGCCAACCACTTCACAACTTATCTCCACTCGATATCCTTATCTGGGATTTTTACCTGAAAGGAGCCATCGAGTCGAAAACAAAAAAAAAAAACAAACAATGATACTGCAGTGTAAAACTCCCTCTTTGACAAAATTGAAAGTCAATGTTGCCAGGAATTAAACCTGGGACCTCGAGCATGGTAGTTGTACGCGCCAAGAACTACACTACAAGGCGGACTCATCTCTCTTCAAGTTTCTTCTGCAGGACTTTTACATGAGAGTAGCCATCGACTGGAAAACACCCGTCAAGAGTTTTGGTTTGTTTCACAAGCAGAACTGTTTCATCCATCCAGATATGGAGGTTTACGGAGTTTAGTCTGCCTCGTGATTGGTTAGACTTTATGCCTACAATGCTTGAGATCCCAGGTTCAATTACCGGCAAGGTCGACATAAAATATGTAGTTATTAAAAAGACATAGTCCCTGAACTGGATTTGAAGAGTGAGACTGATCATCTTACCTCCATGTATCAAATGATCGAGATACACTGCAGTTGGAGTACCACTGGGTGATGATGATGATTATTTCTTTACCAAACCAACAACTTTATTATTTAAATATTTTTTTCCCAACACAGCTTATCATTTTATTAAAAAAAGGGGGATACCATAAATCACAATCTTAATAAATTAAAGAAGTCTGTAGATTCAGGATTATTTTGTTTTCCAATTAATCACTATAAAATATGCAATAAAAGCGTAATCACTATAAAATTTAAATATATAAGAAATCTAATAAGGTCAGTTGGAATAAGAGTCATACATTTTTTGTGAATTCAAATAAAACGCTCTCTGTGTCCAGATTATTTTTTAATTTACCATAGAATGAAAGCATATTTATTATTATTTTATATAAAGCTACTTTTTGCACCAAGAACATAGTGTTATTATGTTCTTGGTGACTGTTTCTTTGCCCTGCTCTTGACATACGAGTATCATAGCAAGTTATCTCTTAATAAAATCAATATATAGATATTATCTCCTTTCTAGAATAACCGCCAATTAAATTTGTACGTTCAATCACTCAAATGAGCAAGAAAAGGAGCTTTTGTTGAGACAAAAGGAATGTCAAAAATTATTCATCTTTTTCAAAAAAATTGTAGAGCAATAGTTTTTTTTTTTTTTTTGTTATTAAAAAAGAAATATTTGCGTTCTTATGATTTACCCAAATATTTAATTTTGAGGGCCATTTTCAACGAGTTGTAAATAACTCACTATTAGAAAATGGAATCAAGTTGGGGTAGAGTGGGATTCGAACCACAGACCTTTGGTCCGTGAGTCCGAGACACTAGCCACAGGACCATAACCCGATCTAACTAGTAACATCTTTGTTTCAATTCTGGAACATCGACGCATCTCTCTGTCTGACCGACTGAACAAATAGGCCCTTAATTCTATAGATTTTGATGGGCGAGCTTTTGTTTCTCTAGCCCAGTAGTTACTCTTGCCCCATTTGACCTTATATAAAAGAACGAAAATACATACAAATATTATTTTTTAAATAAAGCATTACGATGTGAACTGTTTGGGAATCAAACAGAAATTTTATGCATCAATCAACATCAACTGAATCACTGATTTTTACTTTTTTTAATAAAACAGAAAATAATGCGTCCTCACTGGGGTAGCCGATGCGGAGGACACTTTACATGGTCATAAAATGTGTTCACTATTGCACTACGGAGAAGGACAGAAAATCAAACACTCATTATTGATATATAAGACAATTGGACTTTGGATTGTGTTATTTATAAAACAGGCGTTAAAAAAAATAATCAAATTAGGTAATTTAACAGTATATTGGTGTCATCCTAATATTGCTATCTACTTGCAGGGGAATAAGTATGATTAAATCATAAATACATTTTGAATATATGAAAAGCGGGGCAGTTTTTATACTAAATTCATTTTCTTTTATTTTGTCAGTTATGATTAAAAATTTATGTTCCACGGGGCCTCGGAGATCTGTAACATGTTATAATAATAGATTTTCATTTACGCTGGGCTTAACGAAGTCTGCGCTGGGCAAAGTCAAAGGGTTCTTACATACAATATTTATACACATAATATTTTTGTATTAATATTAACTCTCATGCACCTTCTTATGACTAAAAAAAGAACACAAATACCAAACTCTTTGCAAGTTACTCAAAAGTGGATCGAGTATATTAATAATATATAGAAAGACACAGCACAATTATGTTCAAATATTGTAAAATTTATGACTATCCACAAGCAAACCAAAAGAACTTTCATGAATACTTATAAAGAATAACTTTGTTGATACCATGCAAACTATCTGTAAATTACCTTGTTGGCCCGTAAATTTCAAAGGTACAAGTAAATTATAAATTAATGCTTCAAAACATGTAGGTATTACCTGTAGTAATAAACATCTACTTTCCCTGCAGATAAACCAGATTTTCGTAAAACTTCTTCCCTTTGCCATCCTTTTGGCAATGCAGCACAATCTGTCTTTTTCTTTTCAATGGAAACACTCATAACTATTGAATAATATAAAACTTAAAGTGAGTGCAGATCAAATGCTTGTATAAAAAATATTTGTATTAATGTATTTGATGAAGTAAGATAAAATCAATTGAAAACTTAGAAAATACGAGACTTAAGATCTGAACAAACCCAAACCACAGATTACAATTACCGATGCAAGTAGTCGAATGAAAGTAGTCGACTACATTCGATTATTAAATGTAGTCGACTGAAAGCCCGAATGCAGTAATGTAGTCGAATGAATTCACTCAGAATATTGGGTAGCCTCCTCCCAAGCCAAGGGTAAACATCTTTTCCAACTGAAACTAAATGTAACAGAAAAGCCTTGGTTTTCCAAAGTGATTCTGAACAAGTTTGAGACATCCTCCATATGCAGAATGCGCATTGGGCACTGCTGCAATGGTTCTCACCTGTTCAGAATCCATGTCCGGGACTCTGCCATTTGCGAATGTCAGCTAGATGAGGAACATTTAAACCATATTTTTTTTTGGATGCCCCATAAATGATTGTTATCCTGATTTCCTATCCGACCTCTCTGATATAAATATCCCATTCCCTATTCATATTCTAACTCTCCTGTCCCCACCCAATAAACGTGTATTTAAAATCCTACATAAATATCTAGTTGTAAATGGTGTAAAGCTGTAAATATGTTTTATTATTATATGTATATATTAAATTGAATACTAACATACTAACTTGTACATATTATATTACTAACACATGTGTATATATGTAAAAAAAAAAAAAAAAAATACTCGACACTGGCCAGAACACCCAAGTTGAGATGTGAAAAGGCCATGAAAATACGAAGAAGAAGAAGAAGAATGAATTCAACCGACTACAAATAGACCAATGGGCGAGCTTTGCGCCGACTATCGAATGAATTAGTAATTTCCAAACTAATGAATTCGCTCGACTACAAATAGACCAATAGGCGTGCGTTAAATTAATTCAACTACAAATAGACCAATGGGCGAGTCTCACGCCGACTATCGAATGAATTAGTAATTTTCAAACTAATGAATTCACTCGACTACAAATAGACCAATAGGTGTGCGTAAAATTCATTCGACTACAAATGGACCAATGGGCGAGCTTTACGCCGACTACTTTCATCGCCAACTAATTCGTTATTACTTATTACGTAATGGGCGTTTTTTGCTTGTGTTCATATTGTTATTCCTTTATATTTGTGTTGTTTTTAATTTTAATTTGTAAATCTATGTCACTTCTTTTTGGCCGATGTTATCACATTTTGGTAGAAGGCTCTTTTTCTTATAAAGGAAAAAAAGTACCTAACATTCCCAAAGCATGGATATTTCTCCCGAAAAACGGAGTTTGTCTTTGAATAAATTTCTGTGTCTATCGTCTATGGTATACCGGAAATAAATTATTCATTCGAATGATCAATTCGATTATTTCCTTCATTCGATTAGTAAATTTAGTCGATTATTTTCATCTCTAATTACAATATATATGGATGCAAGATGCAAACAAACCACAGACTACTGATAAACAAACTAACAAACCATTACAGAATGCTGAGAAAAATCAATTGAAAATAACCATAGATGTAAAATAATTGAGGAAACGCCTGTTTTCTCTCTGATAAAGAGTCAACCCTGTCATCAGATAATATTTAAATATAACTTTATTACATGCAACGCCATTTTATTTAAAAAAAACCTTTTTACTTTTTTATTGTTTGTACGATCTGTTTTACTTAAACTACTCCAGTCTCCCGTGATGAGGCATAACTATCGTTCCATCGCTTAGGCTTAGGGGGTCTTCAAGGTGGGTGCCGTCCGGGAGGTAATTCTTTGGCTAATATAGACACCAGTCTATCGCTGCTCATTCTATCTATGTGGTCTCTTCAGAATTTTCTACGGGATCTGCTCCAGTGCACTATATCTTCGATTTCACACGTTTCGGACTTTATGGTATATAAATATGAAATAAATGTATATTTACCCATAGAGAGTTAGGTTTTCGAAAACACGGCACGGCACCATTTATTACGCGTACCAATTTTTTTTTTGTCTTTTATTAATGGATAGAAAGTGGTTGGAACACATTAAATTGTTATTTTCAGGGGACAATTGTTCCACCCTGTCGTATGAATCTATTTATTCCGCCTTATTTTATCTATCGGGAATAAAAAAAAACCTTAATTAACCATATTATGCTTATAAATTTAAAAATAAAATGATTACACTAATAAATAACATTTAAGTGAATACGTAATATTTTAAAGTAATGCACAGCCCTGGCAGTCTTAATTATAAGAGCCGCCCCAAAACGTGGTCATAAAAAATATCATTTAAAATTGGCGCAGATGTATTGTCATCTCTTTTAGTTATGTTAAATAAATGACAATTGCACATTCTTTCAGTGAAATAAAAAGAGAAAGAATTATTTCCAGATGTCGGTTGACTCGGTAAAAGGTCGTCGAGTTAGCATGTCTTGAACATTTAGAGAAATATTTGGATTTAAACAATTGAAAAAAATTATTTAAATTACATAAATCCAATGTATAAAGTATTTGAATTACACAGAAGCAAATGCTATAATAATTGCTCAAATGATAGTAAAAAAGTAGTGGTGCATTTATGTTGAAAACTGCCAAAAAACGTGTTAATGTGACAATGTATAATATTTGATAAATACCCGTGATAACTGAAGCGTTTTCTCCCTTTTCCTGTTCTATTTGAACATCCTTTCATGGCACAAGTTAGCACAATACGTTAAGCAATCATCAAAATACCGACAGAGCGTTTGACAGTTCGAAGCAATACTGGCCGCGTACGTAAAAAATGAGCATCGTAAAATTCTAAAATTGACTACAAAACAAAAAATGAGGACCGTACCTACGAATTTTTTTTTGGCTCCCTTTCTCTCATTTAGAACATATTTTTTAAAATGTGTCTGCTATAACAGACCACATGCATTGGATTGGTAAAATGTTTTGTTATCCCTCAACAGATGTATATACTCTAAAGCTAGGGTTTCCTAGGACAGCGGTGCCCGTATTTTAACGGCCGTAGTGAACGGTGATGCAGTGGACCGCCGTCGTAAAGGTGATTAGAGAGTGGTTTCCTAGGAAAACGGTGTTAAATGGTGTTAATAACAACGTTTTCCTAGAAAACCACACTCTAGTCACCTTTACGACGGCTGTCCACTGCATCACCGTTCACTACGGCCGTTAAAATACGGGCACCGCTGTCCTAGGAAACCCTAGCTTAAGGGAAAAACTGTGCCCCCCCCTTCCTCCATGAATCCCAACACGGATATAACTTTAGGGCTATTATGCACTGTCGACTGGTCGCCGGAGACTCGGTCTCTCGGCGACTGAAAAATAGGCAACTAGGGCTAGAAGACCAAGCCGGGCGTAGTGTTTGTACATCCGTGCAGAATGGACGTCGAAAAAGCTGCAATAGTAGCGTTACTAATTCTCAAGAGAAATTATTCCAGAGAGTATTGGGTACATCCTTTGTTGCAAGAACGGAGATTAAAAGGAATGTTTAAAATCTATGACTTTACCATAACTTTAGTCTGTGGTCTATGACCACATTTGACGGATTTGACGTGTCGCAGAAGTAGTGTTTTGCAGAATTTCTAAATCTAAATATTATGACTTAACCAAGACTTTGCTAAAAGGTGAAATTCCAAAATATTTCATTATGGAATATCGTGACGTGTGTTTTGAAATAGAAAATGATGATTTCTACCGGCAATTTCTCAGCAATGATAAACAAGTTGTAGAAGATCTAAACGGTCCAGAAAAAGTAAATAAACTCACCGCGGGTATCGATAAGCTTAATTCCGAATTAGAATCACAAGTTTTATCGAAGCACCACGACCTCCTTACCCAGGCGAGCCATGCCACGAATTTCGAAAAAGTAATCGGCTCTATGCATGTAGATGCTCAAGGTTTATTAACTGGGATCGAAAAACTGCGCTCTCAAATTTTGATTCCTTATAATATACTTGAAAGCCAAACTATCGTGTTGGGAAGAATTCAAAATGTGTGTCATATCATGAGAGACGCATCTAAAGTCATACAATTGTGCAAAATAATTCCCGAACTAAATGGAGACTCGTCCGCGCAAGCTAGTTTAATATTCGATATAGAAGAACTTTTGGGCGATAACGACTTCGGAGGTATCGATTTCTTAGCGGATTATCTTACTACGGTTGCTACAAAGAAGAAGGAACTTGTGGACAATGCCTCCCAACAGTTATACCAGGGACTGAGTAGTGGAGACAAACAGCTGCTGCTCTCCAGCATCAAGGTGTTTACCAATCTGCATTGTGCCAAAGAGAAGGTGGACGATGTAGTTGAATCTGTGTTGAAGGATATAAGGCAGGCGATCAAGGTAAGCTTGGATATTAGGAATGTGAGTGAGCCGAGAAAGCCAGGAGAGGCGCCCAAATCTGGCCCGGGCAAAGCTAACGTCGTCAACATGCAAACATACCGGGTTCGTTTCTGGGAAAATATGGAAAAACTTTTCAATGAACACTTATACACGTCTTGTAAAAAAATAATCCTTTTACAAAATGTTTTCAATGATCTGCGGAGTTTCGAATGCTTTCATAATTTCGCCAAAGCATTTTGGGCCCAAATGTCCTGGATTTTAAGTACAGATTTGAAGTGTTCCAGCTATGCTAACCAATGCGCGGAAGTTGACTTTCCTAAATTATTGAAGTGTCACAATGACTTGACACTAAAATTGCGCTACAAAGATTTCGCGATGCAAAGGGATCTGCTGAGTGCTTGGGAAAACTATTTTCTCTCAAAATCTCTAGAAAAACTTCTGGACCCTGTCAGAGCCATGTGGAACTCCAACCGAGTACCTAAAGCCGAAGACATTGATTCCGTTGTCAGGGTTATATCTTTAGCACTCAGTTTATCATCGGGAGACAAACAACTCGGTATCGAATTGGCTGCGAGTATCGCCAAATGTATTAAACAAATGAGCACCGAAGCGGAACAACAAGTTTGTTTGGATAATGAAGTGGGGCAGATTGTGGAGGCTCCATCTTCCTCGCAACAACGAAACGCAGATATTTCCAACGCTTTATATTATTTTACAACTCAAATAAATCGTGCACTTTCAAATATGTCCAGCATACTGCAAACCGAAAGCATGAGCATAATCCAAAGTAGTCTGAAGGAAATATCGGCTACATTATTTTTACAGCCTTTCTGTAATTCTATAAATTCCTCTGTAGACCTTATCTTGGGAAGCATGCATAGCGAAACTGATCTCAATAGAACTGATATCCCGGAAAATATTATGTACTCTCTATACATTAGAGAATTGCAGCAATTTATAACGAGGTGTAAAGATATATATCTGTCACTGTATCAAGATGTTATAGCTATCAACAAATGCTCGGAAGAAATAACTACGCACTCAATCAAAGTGTTTGTAATAAATGTTTGCGCACTCCGACCAGTATCGGATTTCGGAAGGAGTAAACTACAAATAGATTGCAAGCAGTTAGAGTTCGCCCTTAAGCCTTTGGTACAGGACTTGACATTGCTGGACTGTTACAGAGAACTACGAGCGCTGTCTACTTTGCTTAATCTCAAGCCTGGGGAAATACTAGACAGCCAGTCTAAAGGCGGTTCCTTGCCTCATTCCCTGGTTATGATGTTACTATTTTCACATGGAGGACAAGACCTTCTCTCTCCCCAGCAGTGTGCTGGATGGAGCCACCGGAAGTTGGTCCAGTGGTTCCTGGATCACCCCAATGAGAGGGAACGCCTTGAGTTTATAGCGGGCGCCTTGCAAAGGTACCATAGCCACATAAGGCAAAACAATATTAGTAAATATGATGATGTATACCCACTTTTGCTACAACTTCTAGAGGATGGAAGAAAGCAAACCTAATTTTTTTATAAAAATTCCAAATAAACTATATTTTAAATACTGTTAATCCATTATTATTATTTATTCTTTTCATATTATTATTATATCAAAATACATTTATTTGTGAACATGTGAGTTTAATAAATGTGTTTAAGATTTTAATAATTTGTTGTTAGAAATAAATACCTAATTAGCAGTCAAATTTATTCCAATAGAAAAAAAAAGTGTTTTTTTCTGAATGATGCTCGAAAATATGTGTACAAATGCAGTAACTTTTGATGTTTAGTTGAATTTATTTTGAAGTCCGCTAAGTATTTGAGTTATGAATAAGTCTGTTTTATTTTAATAAAATAAATAAAAACGACTTAGTTTTTTTGGTTGACCACTTTTTTTTTTCTACCGACCTGTTTCAAAGCTATACAAGCTTCTTTATCAAGTTATCAACAACTAATGAATTCTATCCCATTTTATTTTATTAGTATTGCGCTGTGTATGGAACTAATAGATCAAGTCTTTTTGCCTTGTTAGGATGGTAATGTGGGATGGATACGCTTAAAACTAGACAGGAGTGGACTAAAGGAAATATTGTTTATTGGGTTATTTATTCTTTTTTTCTTATTATGAATCGCATTTTTAATTTCTAAGATTTCGAAGTTGTCCAATTTCAATATTTTATTTTCTCAAATTCAGAAAAACTATTATGATTTAGGTGTTGAGTGTTATTTTACAAAATTAAAGTTTCTTTTAGTTTTTCCAATGTAGATTGTGTCGCAATCATTACAGTTGAATTGTTTGTTTTAAAATATGGTACCTAGTACAAAATATTTGTACACGTGGAAAATAAATAAAATGCCTTTACAATTCCCTCATTTTTATTATTTGTGAGCATAATTTTTTTTCTAAATCTTAACTATTAAATATATTATATACATGTTGATTATATACAAAGTCATTATATTTATTAACAGTGTTGTAAAATAACAAGGCAAGGAACATCTTTGGTATTTTGTTTACTATTATGATTATTATTATGATTATTATTGCTATTAGTATTCTCTCTCTGGTTTCAATCCTCTAAGATGGATTGCAGCGAAGCTTTTCATCTCCTCTGCCACCCTGGTCTGCCCTGCAGCTCATATCCTCACATAAATCTTCGAGGTATTCCCGACAAGGGCACCCCTTGTAGTTCGTCCTCTCAGACATCCCCTCTATTACCTCATCACACACTATTGGTATTATTATTACAATAATGTTTTTTTGTCATTCTGTGTATTTAATAAATACATCTTAATAAATGCATAATTCTTATAGCTTTTAAAACTTAGAATATTATCAGGCTTATGTAGAGTATAAAAATGAGTTGAAAAAGTAAAGAAAATAATTTATGTACATATTTAAGGTTTTAAACATTGTTTGTGTTTCTGGGTTGAACGTGAATCATAATTTTCACACCAAGACCAGCTTTAGCGGCTTCAAAGGCTTTTTCTGTTTCTTCAATATTGAAGTGGTGCGTTATGAGTGGTTTGACGTTTATCTGGCCGCTAGCAACCATTGCTAAAGCGAGAGGATAGCTGAAATAAAATAAAATAAATTAAACAATGACATAAATGCACTTTATCGACTGACATTTTGAAAAAATACAAGAGCTCTTCACTGTACTCTGACCAGGCCAAAACGGAATAGAAAGTAGGGGGAAAGCATCCTTTATACAATGGAATCATTTAAAAGAAGATACTATTCATCATTTCTGAAGAAATTTTTTTTTACCTAGGATCATAAAAAACGGTCATAACTTTTGCATCAACCCAATAGAATTAGTTAAAATGGGAGAGTTATATGTTTTCGCGGTTTTAATTTTGGATGTAAATACTTGTGCCGTGGACACCAATAAAACACAATATTTTGAGAAAAAAAGAATATGAATGAGTCAATAAATTTTTTGTTCTGAATTCAAATTGTTTGTTTAGAGGACAATCTAAGTTTCAGTTCAACAGTATATTTAACATTTTTAGAGCGCTATAATAAAAAAAATTTAGTGTGCTTTAATAAGTTGCTAAAAATGCAGCTGTGTGCTTTTAAGTTTTACAACCTGTTTTATGCGAAACAGAGCAAGTATAAAAACTTCTAAAATCAAAAAATAGATTGAAAGAGAGATCTATCTTGGAAAGGCAATCATGTTGAGTCTGGATTAAAATTTTGGTTCACCAATCTTCATGATTTATTTTATCCTCTACTTAATGTTATCAACCAGTTATTGTTATCAAAAGTAAAACATCCCATAGTGATCACATTAAGCGGATTCAATTGTGTATCTATTTTTAATAAATATTATTGTTTCCAATGACGTAAATGATAAATAATGATGTAAAAATCCGCTGTTAGTTATAACTAAAATACATTTACTTGTTTTCGAATCTGTTAATACACTATAAACGAAGAGTCAGCTGATAAGAGTTAAGTTTATCGTAACTTATTATTTATTATACAATAAAAAATATTGATAAATAGTTGAGAAAAATAATGCCATACTAGCATTTAATATTTGATAAATATGAGTGTATAACTGATTAGTGTTATCTAAAAATGAAATTGATATAGAAGTAACCTTTAAAAAACATTTGATTGTAGTCTTTTAGAAGGCAATTTTCACTTCATGTCACATTCAAGGCCAAGGTTTTCTCCGTTCTGTCATAATCTGATATCTATTTTCTAAAATGAAATGCTTGCTTTTTGTAAAACAATAGAAAAAAATCTATTTACACATACATTAAAAAATGCCATTATCTGTACCTCATATTGCAGAGGCACTACATCAGTACTTTGCAGCATATCAGCGATCATTTATAATATACATGAAAGTAAGATGATCAGTCTCACGCTTCAGGCGCCAGTGCAGGGCCTATGAAATATTGCAGTGAAAAATCAACAATTAAATAAATACTTCACGTCGACCTTGCATGGAATAGAATCCAGGGCTACAGTCCTAAAAGGCAAATGCCTTGACCATAAGTCTGATAAATCCACACACATCCTTAAAAATATTTGCCTTACTTGCAAGGGACTATAAAATAGTGCAGTAAAAGACTTAAATCAATATTATTTCATGTTGACCTTGCCAAGTTTGAGCACAGAACCTCAAGCACTGTAGGCACGCGCTGTCTACTACACCACAAGGCGAAATTGACCTATATCATCATTCCATGTCTGCTTCCTAGTTGGAGCATATGGTATCCTATCCACAAACAGCCTCCATCCATCTCTATCGGCTGTTAACTCCTTTGCGTCCTCCCAAGTCAGGTTCTCGTCCCGAAGTTCTGACATAAACTGCCGACAAACAGCAGAGGACGTCCAGGGCATTGAGAACCTGATGCCTTGTAAAGTAGGCAAGCGTGGTTAAGGCTCTCAGGAGACATCCACAATATATGACCTAGCTAACCGTGTTGTCACCGGAGTTTGCTACGTCCATTCTCTTATTACTTCACTCCTCACAAAGTCAAACCGTAAAACAAAGTTATCCGTAGAGGAGAATAGATGTTATGCAGACGTTATATAGGCGGCATTTGGTTTTCACTGAATCTGATCTCCAGACAGCCTTCATACTATTGAATGTGGTGACTGCTACTCCTAACTGCACTCCCAGTACTTATAATCAACTACTTACTCATTACAATATCTGAAAATTCCTCTAATATCGATTTCCCTTGCGAGTGCATGTTGAAGTGGAATGTTGTATTCCGAAGCTCCCATTCCAATAATGACCACAACACCACCGGCTCTTGTAGCCTTAAAATAAAATAAAAAACCATTGCATTATGCACATCTTGATAATTGATTACAAAAATAAATGCCATGCTCGCTGCGATTCAATCCAAACGCCCATTTGGAGGTTCATCTTTTGATTTTATTTTGCACCAAAATAGGTCAGGAGCCCCAATTAAAGTGGGGATTTATTGTTCAAAACACGGGGTTGAGAAAAATCGCATTTAAGTTGTGTTTTCTCACCGGGAATCGAACCCGGAACCTTCACTATACTACCGAGACCACCAACATGTTTATTCCATTTTCATTAAGATAAAAGAAAACACAATAAAATATGTATGAATTAAATTTAAAATATTATTACGTACTTTGAAATAATGAAACATATATTTTGAGTACATTTTTCTATCTTTTTTTATGACAATTATTTCACCTACAGAGTGATGTTCTAATATTTTTCCATAAAGCGAAACAATAGTGCTTTATTCATTTTTTATTTTTAAATAAGCAATAAGTTACAATGGTAACCTTAGAGTATATACTCTAAGATGGTAAAAGTATTTATATTTTTACGTCTGATAATTTTTCTACAAATGTTTGAAACGTGTTTTTAATTACACGAAAATGAGATGTTTCGCGCCCCGTGAGACAAACGGCACGAATGACGTTTTGACACCAAACTTGTACACAATGTTGATGAAAAGCGCAGTCAGCGATTATAACGCGTGACGTCAAAATGACGTGATGCCAACTGCGAGCCCGTTTGTATGTGCTCATTTTTATATGTGAAAATTATAAATGAAAACTTGTTTTGAATACGTTGATAGTTATATCGTAAAAATCCTCTCTAAATTTATATTATGTTTTTAATGTTATTCACGACTTGTGAAAACACCCTATTGTCATAGTAAAAAGAGAAAATTTAGACTCTCAATTTGTTTGATTTTAATATACTAAGTTCATATAATAAATGTTAAAGTATATAGATTTGTTTACCAATATAGATGCGCGTACAGTTGATTCTACGCCGCTACAGTCTAAAGTTTTCTCTGGTTCTGTTCCCATTGTGCTGTGGATATTTTTCACTGTTTCTTCTTCCTTTTCACCAAGCTTTACTAGAAGTGTGTGAGTCGCTCCCAAATTTTTAGCCAAATCCAAGCGACTTTGCACCAAATCTAAAAAAATCAATAAACAAATGTCACTTTCACGAATCTTTACTTACCATTGCGATATTTAAGCTAAAAATATATGTGTACACATACATATTATGTATCTATCTATTATAGTGCATAGAGAACTGTATGGGAGCTAAGAATGAAATTGGGAAAACCCGATCTCTCAGGCATATGCGTGGTAAAATTATGCATGATAGGTGTACAAATGTCGAGATCCGTGCATTATGTAAGGCTGAGTCAAGCGTTATCGACAAAATCAAGAAAGGAGTGCTGCGTTGGTTTGGACATGAAGAGCCAATAGATAGCGTAAGGATTTATTTACTAAAAGGATTTGCAATGCAAATGTTGATGGGTGCAAAAAACAAAGAAAGATTGAGAAATACATGGCATGACCAAACTCAACAAATAAGATGGACATGTCAGAAGTCTGAATAATCATTGTGTGTGCATAAGGACATGTATGAATGTAGAGGAAGCTAGGTCTGTATGCAAAGACGGAGTGATATCGCATTCTATCCTGTCTGCCTACCACCACAGGAGAACTGCGTGATGGTTTGTTTGTTTGTTTGAGAACTACATTAGTACTACACCGTGTATGTAGCTTCGTATCTTGATAATTTATTACATAAAGGCAAGATAATCCAAGGAAGCTATGAAATGTTTTCATCATCATTTCTTTACCTGCGCATAATGGAGCATAGGGCATTACATTAGTACACCAATCGCAGCGTATCTTGATAAGTTTATTTGTTATATGAAGGTAAGATGATTAGTCTTACGCTTCAGGTGCCAGTCCACGGACAATGTAAAAAACACCCTTTTTAAATAAATGTTTCATGTCTACCATGTCGGGAATCGAACCCGAGACTTCTTGCATGGTAAGCTAATGCGCTGACCACTACACCACAGGCCGACAGGGATAATGTAAAATATCTTATAAATAAATGTTTACAACGATGTAAAAATATTATCAACTGTAAACAGAGACTTAAATGAAAAGGCACTGAAAATAAACAAACATTTATTTCTATGCACATAAAAGGTAAATTAATTTGGATTCTGTTTCAATTGTAGAATGCAATTCTATATGCATTGTTTTTTTTTTTCAGAAAATATTACATAGATACATTGCTATGTATGTATATACTAGATGCAGCACTAAGCACCCGTCTTGTGTTCCATTCCGGAACTTAACTTGTAGTCGGTAAATGTGAAGCAGCGTAAAGAGGCGCGACATACAGCTTTTTAATTCACAGTAAACTGGCATAGACAGCTAGTCTTTTTTACTCTGCTACGTGTTTTGCATGGCAATGTTGACACGACAACGCTCATTTTTCAAAACATAGTTAACAAACTATCGTTTTATGAAGCATCATCTCTATTTAATTATACCTCAGAGCATAGATGGTATGCATAGGTAATGCAACCTTAGTTGAGATGAACACAGTACTCACACAAATGTATTGCTTTTATCCAAAGTGTTTCATTTTGGTCCATATTATAATATATTTTATTCAATTATTATAATTTATTTATATCTGTGACAGGTGTAATTCAATATTTTTACTTTATATTTTTATGGAGTTTTTATTCCTGCTGTTTGAGTGAATCGATGGATGTATTTTGAAACGGGCGTGAGAAACCTGCCAAGTCAAATATTGAGCTTCCATGCGAAAATCTAAAATAGGTTAATTTTTTACATTTACCTTAATATTTTTACATGACATCATAGAATTAAAAATAATCCTGAAATAGCGTAGAATCATATTTGAATACATCGAACTGTGTCCAAATATCACCCATTTTCGCCGCGCGAATTCGCGAAGTCGCCGCGTAATGTTGCCAGATAGGAAAAAATATAATCATTACACAAATGTAGGTAAAAAAAAAGTAATTTTTTAATTCTAAAATATTATTGTGCACGCGGAAACATTGATTGACACAACAGAGTAGATAAGTAAAGGGTCATTTAATAAGAGTAATTGAATTAATGAACCGTGAACTTAAAATACAAAACAAATTATATTTTACATAAAACCGATATTCTTATATCATGTTCAATAATATTTGATGTTTTAAAGGTAATGTCAGTCAAATGTCCACCACGGCGTTGTTAATTCCGAGGTCCATTTTTATAAGTTCTCTCATAAGATGAGCAAAGTAGGGTAAAAAAATTTAATTCCCTGGCAACACTAACGAAATGTCAATTTTGTTTTCTTTGACAATCTGACAGATGGAAAAATAATTCCATTTTTAAGTAATGCATTTGCTACTTACACATGCATTTGCTAATTACACATGAAATGTGATCCCATCCTGTTTCTTAAAGATCCCAACCGTATTTCTACACTTTAACACAACACAAAACGGCATAGTTGAATTCAAATCGGGAGTTGCGTACTGAGCAACGTCTACAAAGAAACTAATGGGTCAAAACATAAAATTACTCTTTTAAGAGTAGTTTAGTCGCCTTCTGTTTGATGCGCGTATGCGGTTTCTGGACTATTCTTAATTCTATGCATTACATCTTGGATTCTCACACTGCCGTTCGACTACATCACAATGGCTTCTATACAAAGTGTTCCATTTTGGTCCATATTATAATTTATCCATATCTTATTTTAACAGCACGCGGTTGCAGGAAGTTCTTTCTGCTAATACTTCTTACTTTCTTTCATCTAGATATTTTATTATTCCGAAAAGTGGTCACAAGGTTTAGATTTGTAACTGCCCATGCGCTCTTTATTTTATTATCATTTTATTTTATTTTATTTGGGATTTTTACAGCCATTACATAAAAAAAATAAGTAGAAAAATATTAACAATGCTAAAGCCAATTAAAAAAATCCACTGTAAATATAATGACACTTAATATGTAAGAAAAGAAGTTTTGTTATTGTATTTGTGTGACGTTTGTATAAAACTTGTAATTGTATTTAAAATGCATTCATTTAGCCGCAGGATATATTGTAATCTTGATTTTGATTAATGATGCAATGATTTTTTAAAATAATTAGAACAATAACACTTTGTTTTTGACCATTTATTCTTTTTTTTATTACCCATCAGTTTTGGAGCTGCAAATGCTCCTTTAACAAGGATTGAGAGTAGGATTGAGAGTTTAATAAAAATCCTTTTCTATAATTTTAACGATTATACTTCGACATAGAAGCAGGTGTAGCTCCGAAACCAGTCAGTAATCAAATAAAAAAATAAGTGATTATAAACTAAATGTTTTTGTTTGAATTATTATGAATGACCACAATTTTAATGCTTCAAATACAAATTTTAAAATAAAAATGTACCTGTAATGAGGATGTTAGAAGCTCCCATAGCTTTAGCAGCAAGCAAGGTGACCAGACCGATAGGACCTGCCCCGAGGATAAGAACAGTACTGCCAATAGTAACTCCTGCACGACGGCAACCGTGCACTCCCACAGAAAGCGGCTCCAACATGGCTCCTTCCTCCATACTCACATGCTTGGGGAGTCTAGTAATAGGGAATTGTACTGGTAAATAACTTGAATTTATAAAAAAAACTAACAAAAATAGGTACAAAATATACCCATTGCTCGTCTAGAGTGTTATGAATAAATTCCTAGTGAGATTGTTTTCAAATATTTCATTATTTTGTTTTTTAAAAAAATATTGAAGTATATGTTGTTCACAGAGATGAATATAAAACAAATTTTTAAAAAAAGTAACTGGGCTTTTATTGTTAACATCAAATAAAAATGTTAACAAATGAAGTTGAGAAACATTTATTGAATTTATTTATTGACAGGCGTCGCGCCTCACTTGGTTAAATGGCCAACTGTGAAACTGGCGTTGTGGGTTTAATTCCCGCCAGTTGCAAGAAAAAAAATCCATCAAAGATTTTTTTCTCAATTGGTCCTCGTGTTGTGGTGTATTATTCATAACTTCTTTCCATATTTTTTCTTTCCTACCTGCTGACAGGCCTCTAAAATAGATGTTTAGCGGGTTATTCCTTTAAAAAAATTAATACTGTACAGCCCAGCCCTCCTTAGAACAGATTTCTCTAGTGAGGACAATTATAGAATTTGTCATATATGTCTTTTTAGTACAAATTCTAAAATACTAAACAACATACATATAAATGCAGACAAGAGAACGTACTTGAAGCAGAAATCGGCAGCGTGGGCGTAGTATCTGGTGAGGTTCCCATGGACAGGAGGAGTGGCACAGAAGACCATATCCGGGCACAAATTGTAGTGCCCGCTGCGACAGAATTCACAGTAGCGGCACGGTACGCCTGGCTCAATGGCTACTCGGTCACCCACTTTCAAATTCTTTACTTTGGCACCCAACTACAAGAGCAATTACACTTAACTAGTATTATAAATAAAAACATATCGCGAGAGGGATTGATAGCTAGGACGAAGACGGTCAAGAAATCAAAATCTGAAGTCTAGGCCATGTCAAAAGCAGACATAATTAAAGGGAATGTGTGAAGTGGAAGAAGCTAATAAAGCATGCATGTCAAGATAGAAGCATGTAGCTCATACCATAAAAAAAAACACAAATCTTTTGTAAACAAAGTAGTTTTTGAAAAAAATAATAACTGTTTTTGCAATGTGCGGATCTGAAAAGAGGCCATAAGACCTTTAAAACAAATCCGGGTAAGTGGGTGGGGCTTTCAATTTCCATCCTATATCTCGTAGTAATATTAAATAAATGTGGCCAAACGGAGGACTTATTGCCAGAAATTGGTCTATTTCATAAACGGATATATCTGTCTCAAGAACATCAAATCAAAAGCCTTTATTTATTTAATCATTAATGAGTTGATGGGTATTGAAGAAATAGCAATAAAAGTTACTGAAATATCAAATATTTATTTCCTTAATTTGAAAAAAAAATATATTTAAAAAAAAAAAAAACTCACTTCTTATAGTTAAGTTAGCAGTAATTATTATTATAAATAGTGTAATTATATGTTTATATTCAACAATGTTTTGAGTATGTCCAAATGTTTGCAGACTTGCTGGATTTCCTCCCTTGGGAGATATTTAGATCTTAATTTGTTGCAACAGAGAGGGAAAACATTTTTTGGAAAGGAATGTGGAAGTCTAGGAATTTACAGGGCTTATGACCTGTCATTGGCTGGTTTAACTGGCCACTTTACACAATGTGTAACATTCGTTATTCTTCCTATGTTTAAACATCCACATTTCCTCAACTCTTCCATCTGTTGACTTATGTGAAGTAAAAGAGCTGAAACCTTTATCTGGCTTTCAACTTTCAACAGCAGGTGTAATATTATCCAAGTAGTAATGAAATATAATATCAAACTGCAAAAACTTTGATAAAAAGGTTAAAGTGAACTAAGGGTAATAAATTGATTACTTTGGCAACAACCCCCGATGCTTCATGGCCCATAATCATTGGATCCTCCACAATAAAATTTCCGCAGCGCCCCCTTGTCCAATAATGTACGTCTGAACCACAAATTCCCACAGAATCCATCTTGAGTAAAACCTCTAAAATATAAAATTAATTTCAGTCTCAGTAGTTGTTAAATAATATTGGTTTACTTGACTAAACATATATTTTATCCACCGATGGTTGTCAGACGTGGGTGCATGCCAATAATCAATATTATTTCATGTCTAATCCTTGGGTATGAATATTTCGAAAATATATACCCAAGGAATAGACATAAAATGTTTATTATTCGCATGCAATCAGAAAGAGGTATTGGTTTAAGATAAATTATTTTTTCAAACATATAATTACTTAACTTTTTAAGACAGCTAAATAATTTATTCTTTTAAGTATAATCCAAATAAAATTTTAAGAAATGTAAGTAAAAATGAAATGTTATGTACTTTTTTTATAAATAGAAGTATTTGGATGTAAAAAAAACAATTGAATAATAGAATTTTATTCTTTATCCAGTGTCGAATTGATATTTTTAAATAAAATATATCATTGGTCCGAGATTATTTAAAATTCAAAGAAAATCTAAAAGTAATTTTGTATATTATAATTTATATTACCTAATGCCTACCCAGGTGTTTTTTGTCTTTAAATAAATGTTTTATTAGTATGTGTATGTTTAAAACTATCTTTGAAAGAACATTCAAAAATCAAAATTACCTTCATCCTTAATATCAGGAATTGGCCGCTGTTCCTGTAAATAAAATATTTTTATTTTTACACATTTAAAAATTAAATATTATTTTTATGATAAAAAAGTAGAGAATGTAAATTACAGAAATAGTTTGAAAATGAAACTGTGTTTAATTTATTCAATTTTCGAATTGAAATATTGTTTCAAATTTTCGATTTAGTGTTCTGTGAACACCAAAAAAGAACATTTAAGCACAGAATAAAGTAATTCTTAATTCTATGCATTTGAGTGTTTTGAGAGATTTATTCATTTCAAATTTAGTTGCATTTTATATTTATTCATGAACTTATTTTGATTTTTTAGACTGTGCCCATTAACATGCTTTAACAAGCAAAATAATTTATGTGGAAAAAATAGTAAATTGGAAGAAATAATAAGAATATAAGAATAACTGTTGAAAAAATTAAATTAAACCCTTTTAAACAAACAATTATTATACAGAGTAACTAAAGTAATCTAGAAAACAATAGAATAGTGAATTAATATTGTATATAAATATATTTAAAAAAAAAAAAATCTCCATCTTAGAACAGGCTGATCCGTGTTAGATAGAGACTATCCTAACCAGAGTACGCTCCATATTCATTTTCTAATTAACTAGTTTTATATAGATTTCCTGGTATTAAATAAGTATACTTATTTCGTCGTCCATCTTTCAAAAAGGCGTATCTCAAATTTGTAAAATTTTTAGACGACTTTTTAAGAATTCGTTTGGAAATTTTTCGCCTTTAAAATTAATAAAAAATAATCTTACTGTATTTTGCTTGGTTGATTTTTATTATTTTAAGACAGTACGGTGCCCATTTATTCCATAAATATAACTTAATTTTATTAAAATATTCATAACTCAATTTTGTCAAAAAACGAGATACCCCTTTTTGAAAGATGGACGATGATGAATTGAAAGAAGAGAAAAAAAAGTAACGATAAGTGTACTAAAAGTAAGAAACAAGTTAATAGATTAACTCTTAAATGAACTAATATGGATTAAAAACCGTTAAATTAATATTTATAACAAAATGTATGAAACATAAATTCATACTGGAATCCAATGAGAATGTTACGTAGGTACCTGTACACTTGACATTGGTATTAGCGTCACGTTAGAGTAGTGGGTAAGTTATTTATTCGCTTGAATAAATAATGAACCGTAAACTTTACACGTACATATTATAGCTATTACAAATTAAAATAAGTTATGCGAGACATATATTTTTAAAATCAAATTTGAAATAATTCACTTACCAATCGAATATCATTCACTTTGTGAAGAACAGCTGTCAAATTATCTACCGACATTTTTGTGGTAATTTAGTGATGTAGGCGCGAAAATATATCGATTGCGAATTTAATATCTCGCGATACAAATTTAATAGAGGTCTATATTGTTAGATGCTCGACTTCAATTGACTGTACTATGTGATAAGGTGCGAGCGTGGCTGATAGTTGTAACAGAATCGCGGACGGAGGAAAATACAGGCCAATAAAAGACTGGCTAACAACTTATTCTACAATATTGGTGCGCGCGGGAAGAAATTGGTCGAGAAAAGCTGAAAGGATTTTATCGAGATCGAAAAATACTTCAACAAATAATTTCTATGTTGGAGTGAGTCAATATTAGGTATATCAAAAAAGTATTTTTATAGATAAGTACTACTTTCATGAATTCTTCAGTAGGTATAACATATTATACAATAATAATCGCGAAGATTTTAATATTCTGCAAGTACAGCAGAACTCTGCTTATCCGAGCTCCAGGCATTCGGATTCCAAAATATCCGGATCGTTATTAGGAAATAAAAAATAGAAGAGACGTTATAATGTCCATGTGTTTAAATAAATAAATAAAAATAAATAATTTAAAAAAGGGCGTTGGCGGCCGGTACGCATCGCGGCATGCAATTTACTTTTTTGGACATGTTTAAGTAAGTGTTTAATGTGATTCCAATTCGCTGTATTATTTTAAAGGCAATAAAAAAGGGATCTTAGAGTAAATTTTGCGTTTTCTTTCAAAACATTGGCTTAATCTAATGATTAATCTAATTATCCGGGTTTCTGCGCATCCAAATAACGTCTGGCACTCATATGCGATGATTGGAGTTTTACTATATCATTAGCTTCATTTTAAATCGACTGGAAGATATTGCAATAAATTACCATTTAAAAAATGAGGAACTTTAGCCCTACGGGAAATTGAATAGAAAAATGTTTCCTTGCGCGCGGCAAAGTTTCTTGAAAATGTACGAAAAAAATACAATTTTTTTTAAAATAAAAACCCACTACTTTGAGCGACGTCACTGGTTCATATGAGCCAACCAATGATATAGGAGCCGTGAAGGATATCTTGTTTGCTTATCGTAAACGAACTAATCGGAAGAACTGACAGAGAAGAACCTCTGACGTCACACGCGGAAAATTTTTTTTTTTTTAATACCTACATATTTTTTTTTTGGCTTTGTTTAATAGTCTTTTACCAAAAAAAAAATTTAAAAAACACTGAACTTTCTCGTTGAACACACAATTGTTCATAACATGTAATATTTAATAATCAATAAAAATGTTATTGTAATTATTTATTTACACCATTACAAACACATTTTAATATGTAATCACATTGTCAATTTTCACCTAATATCCAAATAAGTATTTTTTATATTAATACATCTATTTGGTAGCGTTTTATTAGGGAGATGTTCCCCTATATGTGATGACAGAAAAAAAATGTGGACACAAATAGTGATGATACTTCATAGGACGATAGTTTGAAATTATGTCCCGAAAAATGAGCGTTGTCGCGTCATTGCCGTCATTTCGTTGTTGCTATGCAAAACGCGTAGTGGAGTAAAAAAGACTAACTGTCTATGCCAGTTTACTGTGAATTCAAAGCTTACGTTTCTAGTGACTAGTTTTAGTGACTGCAAGATTATTTTTCATTTTCAAATAACCGCTATTGCCTTTCTATCGTTTTCTTCTAAAAATAGTAGTAGGGTAAAACCGTGTAATGCCGGTCAGGAGGTAATACCGGTCATTACAGAATCACTCGTATTACTACGTTTCCGCGCACGCTCACATATAAAACGGGTGGCGTACCTATATCCCGTGCCGCTGCACCGACAGCCGCAGCCGCTCAGTTCCTAGCACACGTTTGGAATGAATGTGCATCAATCGTTTTCACGACAAATTGACGTAAATTTTCGTCGTCAACAATAAGAGGTGAGCGTTTGTTTTATTACGTTTCTTACATTGTTAGTTAGTCTAATCATCGAGCATTTCAAGTAATCTTCGATTTTGAACTTGTCTCAACAGGTTACCTAAAAATGTTTTTACAGAAATGTTTCAAGGCGGGCAATGCCGGTCAAGCTGACCAGTATTACCCGCAAGTAAAATTAGTACAAAGTCAGTGTTTTGGCTTATTTTAATTTTAATTTTACTAAATGAAGTGAAATATTTTCAGAGTGTCTAAAACGCGAAGAAAACCACGTTCAAAGGCATCATGGAGCCAAGATCAATTAAAGCTTTTAAACTAGTGAATGAAAGGAAACCGATTAGAGAGGCTGCTCGATCTACTGGCGTACCATTTTCAGCGCCTCAAGAAAGACTGAAGAACAAGAACTGGGATAGCTCACAGCTGGGAAGACATCCAGTCTTCACAAGAAAACAAGAAGATGAAATGGCTTCCCAAGTTAAGTTCCTAGCGAAAATATTGTATGGCTGCACTTCGCTTCAGATTAGAAAAATTTGCCTATGAATATGCTTTAAAAAATAGCATTAATAAGCATTATTTTAATGAAACTCTTGAATTAGCTGGCAAGGGCTCATGCTGATTGGGCCGGGTATGACTCTCCTGAGGGCTATATCTGCGACTTATGTCTGATCAAAGCTTGACCGGTTATTACCAACCTAGTGACTGGTATAACCTGCCATGGTGTTTAATACCGGTCAAATCCGTTTTTTTTTTTAAATATTTTGATTATGCCAAAATTGTAAAACTGATTGATCTCAATGATTGTGATTACGTTACAAAAATACTTAAAGTATAATTAGTAAAAAGTTTAATAAACAAATATTGATTAATAGCTGATTTGTGATTATTTATCATTAAGTGACTAAGTGACCAGTAATACCCATTCTTACCCTAATATAAATTTTGGAAGCAGGTAGTTTTAAAAAAAATCTGCCTATATTATGTATCTACAAATACATATCTATTTTCTGCTAAATGGGCACTATAAGGTTTTTGGGGGGTTTTCTGATATTGCTTGTTTCAATTTATATTTAAAATTTGTTCGTTTAGTTTTGATGTTATCGCATTATTTTTATGTCTTTCTTTTTTGTTGTATATGCTTATTTAAAATAATAAAGGGAAAAAATAATGAAAAGAAGTTTGACAGTTTAGGTCTGGCTTATGTGCCATGATAGGTTCACTTGCACGAAAAGTACCCGTCTAATTACTCTTATAAAGATGCCACAAAGGTCAATAAAAGAGTTTGTATTTAGATTAAATTTTCAAGAACATAACACGATATTTCACGTAAAGTGTACAACTGAAGATAAAAGTTTACAAAACAAAATGTTTAAAAGTGTTTTTATTCTAATAATATCCTCATTGGTATGAAGTGTCGTGTAATGTACATATGTACGTATGTAAGTATACCTACCGAAGTTGTTGTTATTATTCAAAATAGGTTACGAAGATTTCAAAATACTACATACCATAATACTCGTATTTTGACGATGGAGTTTTAGTCCCGGCAGCTACATAATGTGTCACCATCATCATCATCACATTCCCTTTCCGCATCAGATGGTGCATAGGAAACTGCATTAGCGCTCCAATCTCAGTGTATCAGGGATAATTTATAATAGGTATAAATCGAGGTCGGATATCAGTCTTACGCTGCAGGCGCCTGTCCAGGACCTACGAAATATTGCTGTGAAAAACTAGCTACAACACAAATATTTCATGCTTACCTTGTGGGAATCGAATCCGGGACCTCTAGTATGGTAGGCAAACGAACTAATAATTAGACCACGAGGCAGACTCATCTCCACTTGATTTCCTTTTTTAGGGTTTTTACCTTAGAGTAGCAGAGTTCTGATTTCTAACCCGCGCAACCTGGTCAAATGCATTTGTAACGCAGAAAGTATTTTTAAAAAAACACTATGATATTTGCGGGCGTTAGAATAAGTAGGTATTAGAGTACCTACCCATTACCTACCCATTATTTGTTTGTATTTTGCCACAAAACAACAACCATACATTAGAAAATTAAATCATATACCTAGTATTTTTATATTTATACCTATACCTGCTTAACAAATAAGAAATGCCTTAGGCATGGCATACCGGTACTATTTTATTATTCACCGACGTAATTAATTCATAAATTTAATATGTACATAACTTAGAGTAATAACATTATGGTTTGCAAATATTTCGTCGCAATACAAACATAATATGGTGTACCTATCTATGTAGGTACAATAAATGGTGACCGAAAAAAGACAGTAGGTATACATCGATTATTATCAAAAATTATAGATTGATACAGATACCTACGTGATCGTGATTACGTTTTTTAGTGCTTCGATAAAAACCCTACAAACAGAAAAAAATATTATTTATTCTGTGCTATTATCTATAATATTAGAGGTTGTAGGAGGAACCGAGTTGTACTCCCGTGGTAGTGTCGCGGACTCGCGGATCAGAAGTCCAAGGTTCGAACCCCGTACGTCATAGCTTGCGACTTCTTTCTTAGTAATTTACGACGTTTAGAAAATGACGTTAACATTTTAACATTGGAGTACCTAAATAAGAAAAATGTTAGTGGCGTTTTTCTAGGTTGTTGGGGCGTGAGTCAATAGCAAGCACTACTTGCCGACTTGTCAGATGCATTGTGCAATATTAGATATTACCCGGAACGTGGTGTCACAATGAGGAAGTTCAGTGCTACGGAAAACTGGGTATAAAAAATGTTTTCTTACACGCGGTAAAAATTAGAACATTTAAGTACGGCGAAATTTCTCGAAAATGTATGAAAAAAAATCACTTTTAACGACGTCACTAGTTCTTGTCATTCAACCAATCAATGATAGCGTTGACATGTGTGTTGTGCGTTGTGATAAATTTACGGTTTACGGAAAGCATTTTTTTTAACGTTTAGTAAAAAAGTATTCTGACAGCTACTGGGTTCTACTTTTAAATGTCGGGACAACTCACCAATGAGAACTAGTGACGAACACGCGCGGAGTAATTAAAAAAAAAAACATTGCGGTAAGAATGCGATACATTTTTTTTTAATGTGGCTTAGTTTGATAGTCTATTAACATATAATATATTTATTTTAAAACCACTGAAGTTATTCATTCGCAATATTTAGTAAAACACATAACAACCCAAAAAAGGCCACAAGGATCTAAAAGGCTTAAAAATCTATTGAGTTTCATTATCACTTTAAAAGCTCTATATTTATTATTTATTTATTTATTTTAAGGAAACAAACAGTTGACAATGATATAAAAGCAGTTTTAAAAAAATACGGTTTAAAGACAGACCCGCGAAGTTTCTAAATAAGAGTCATACATATTATTAAATTGTGTTACAACAAAATGGTATTTTTATGTGTATTTGTATGAGAGTAAGTGTAGATGTGTGTTTATGTGTATTAGTGTGGGAGTAAGTGTTCAGGTGTGTGTATGTGTGAGCATCATTAAATAGTAAGTGGGATCGTATCGCAGCCAGAAATAATAAGTCTTAATTTATTTTTAAATAAATTAAGGGGCATGTAAAATATATCAATAGACGAAAAAAAGCATTATAGTTAGAGCAAGAACGATAGAGGATATCGATATTGATATAACGATATCGCCTCTTTGCAAAAACAACGTGTTATCTCGAAAAACGCAATTTTACAGGAAGTACACTTTTACTCTTTTAAACATTTACAACATTAAAAAAAGTATAAAACCGGAACGAATGTTTATTTTTACCATGGATCTTAATTGAAGATAAAGGAGTTAATTGAAGATCTAAAAAAAACATTCGTTAAGATTTTTTGTTTATCTTCCTGTAAAATTGCATTTTTCGAGATGACACGTTGTTCTTGCAAAGAGGCGATTTGTAAAAAAAGTCATATAAACGTAATTTAAAAAATATTTAAACTTGTATTTCGGCATCGGGTATTTTGGCCGATAATAGCTGTAAAAATCCCAAATAAAGTTTAAAAAAATAAATAATAAAAATAATTTTTAAAAGTAAAATAAAGTAAAAAAACAATATTTTGAGTTTGTCCAAATTTTTGTAGACAAGGACTGGGTTCATGCCTAGACTTCTATATTACCTTCTCTTGAATGTTCTTCATCTCTGTTGTAATATGTTAAGTGAAGAAAAGTAAAGTAAAACAAAATAAAATAAAATACATAAGCAAAATAAAATCATATTTAGGTAGAAGGCCTTGGTAAAATAAATATATTTGTTTTCTTTTCGCGGAAAAGCCCCCGAATTCGAAAAACAAATAATATATGTGTCATCATCATTCCATTTCTTCACCCAATGGTGCATAGGGCACAGCATTGGTACACCAATCGCAGCGTATCTTGATCATTTTTGTTACATGAAGGTAAGATAATGTACATGTTTTAATTACTTTTATATTATTATATTATATCCATTTATGTAAATGCATTAATCAATTTATTTATTTATTCATTCAAAATTACACTAGTTTAAATATTAATGAACTTGTTAAGGCTTTTTAGGCTATGCCCGTGTCAAGCCATAATAATTAATAATAAAAATACATAGTAAAATTAAATTATAATGACATGTGATGCAATATAATAACAATCTAGAAAAAAGGTATAAGTAATAAATAATAAAATTCCAAAGAATACAATGCAAAAAAGATAATCAGAAATAATTTAAAAAATATAAATTATACAAATTAAGATTCACACAAAATCAAATTTACAAAATAATTGTGTCATTAAAATCAAGTGTAATAGAATTTAAAAAAAACAAAATAAGAGTATCATTGAAATCAACAGAAAAAGAATGTATATATAAAAACATAATTGAAATAATAATTGAGATATGTTTTCTAGAAACTCACTCAATTCTATAGTAAGAAATAGGAGTAATAAATAATATGCCAAATAATAGTACGTACTAAATTAAATAATGCAAAAATACATAATGAAAAAACATTAGTGGTAGTTATACAAACTTTTAAAAATAGCTCTTTCATTTCGATTTCAATTTTTAAACTAAGAGTGAAAGTCCATTAATGTTTTTTTGCCTTCTTTTTTGCACTTGAAAAAATAAAAGATTAGATATAATGATAATATACCTAATATGGAAACTTTCTCTGGTCCATTAGAGTCGAGTCTATCTGTACACACTATGAAACTATGTAATTGTACTGTATGTTTCCTCAATAAAAGAAAATAATAAAAAAATATATAAAATAATAAGATGATCAGTCTTACGCTTCAGGTGCCAGCCAGTCCAGGGACTATGAAATATTCTAGTGTAAAAACAATTTTCAAATAAATATTTCATGTCAACCATGTGGGAAATCGAACCCGAGGCCTCTTGCATGGCATGCAAACGCGCTGACCATTACGTTATATTGTTTTTAAATTTCAACGAGATGTAAATGACTCTCTCCAAATCTCCAACACTACCACATGGGACCAAATCCCGGTAATCATCATCACTATCATTCTCTTTTCGTATCTAATGGTGCACAGGGCACTGCATTGGTACACCAAACACTGCGTAAGATGCGCACTATGAAGATCATCACCCATATATTTTTTGTTACATCAAGGTAAGATGATCAGTTTTACGCTTCCAGTGCCAGGTCCAGGGACTATAAAATATACTGGTGTAAAAACACCTTTTAAAAAAAAAATTCATGTCAATCAATGTCGTAAATCGAACCTTGCATGGTAGACAAACGCGGTGACTGTGATAGTCAGTTGTAGTAGTAAGTTGTCATGACGTCAGGATTGGTGATAATGTTCTAAACAAATTTCAATGGCCAGGAACAAATAAACATGAATCGTGACGTATTAGGCGCGTGGCCAATGGAATGACCGTTTTCGCGGGAATTAAAAATTACAAATTTAAAAATAATTTTTATGCTAAAAAAAATAAATTTATTAGACAGTATTTCATAGACCTTTATTACTTAAAAAATATGATATTTCCCTATTAACAACAACATCGTAATTAATAAACTTGTAGAAAGGCTTCGTGTTTGCAATGAAACTAAAAAAACAAAAATGAAAAAATCACTGATTTGAATGCCACCGTTCTCAAACTGTGTCATATTTTCTCTCTCAAAAAAACTCATTGAAGAATACATGGTTTTAAGACATCGTGTTAATTTAGGCTTTTGGCTCTACGGACTGATTGATTCTATTTTATCGGATGTGCGATATATTTTAATACCTACACGCACGTCTCAAAGTACCTACTCTGGAAACTAAAACAATTTATACCGGTTTGAAACGTGGGAACCAAAATAGAAGAATAATTATTGTGTAAACCAAAACAAGCATCGCGACGCGCGCCCGTCGCGACGCCCAACGCTCCCGAAATTCATTCTAATGTAAAAATAATGTTTACTTCTTTCTAAGCTTGTTTTCTTGTTTGTTTGGTAGAATTCCAAATACTATTTTGGTAGAGAAACCATCTTGAACTATTTATAGTGGCGCTGCAATGTTATTGATAGCGTAAAACTTTGAATATACATTGTAAAAGTGCAATTTTCGATTGAGAATCCTAAAAAACGGATCTAATTTTTATTTTTTCAACCCTTTTATAGGTTCGTGTACATCGGCAGGTTCGCTGGACTCGGACTGGCGTCTGAAACGTAAGATCGATTTTACCTTACATTCCATATATTGATCTAGGTACGCTGCAATCAAACTACCAATGCGGGGTAATGATGCTAATGAATTGTGGTTTAATATAAAAGCCTAGCATTTTGAGTATGTTAAATTCTTTTTTTTACCAATGAAAACCCTAACAGATTGGCATTATTGAGTATATATTATAGAATAACACTTAATCTAAACAATCCTAAAATCGAAATAAATTTACAAGGGTATAATTATGGCATAATCTAGGCGGACATGGTAAGTGTGACATCGTGAATCAGAAGTGATAACACCGCTTGCTTCTTGAATGCTTACCTTTGCTGTAGGAACACATCGACAGTACCGTTTAATGAGATTTTGTTCACTGTTTTGAGGATTCTTGGCAGAGGGGAAAAGAATCCGATGTTGGTTTTATAATTTCCCACAGCAAAGACAGAATTGGTACGCAAGTTACCTTAGGCTGCTAAGCAGCAATAATCTAATCTGAAATGCTAATATTTTAAGGTTAATCTGAGCAAGAATATCATGGGCATCTATACAGTTAGATATAATTTGTGCAAGAATATTAAACCAGCTAAAATCCTTCTGAATTCTAAACTGAAGACATGAAAGTACTCTAGACGATCATAATAGTTAATTATGAAAGTATTTAATCCAATTCACGATTTTAAAAATAGAGTAATACTTTATAGACTCGAATTTAACTCTCTTTGGATTTCAACTAAAGAGACATCTTAACAAAGACGAAGGAAATAAATAAAATTGATAGATATCTCAACCGAAACGAGGGAATTATTAGGGATGTGAAAATCTAGGCATTTACAGGTCTGATATAACTTCCGAAAATTGTAGAAGTGTGAAAATCACAAACTTTTAGCAGAATGGTGAATGTTATATAGTGTGAAAAGTTATCGCCAATGACAGATCGTAAGCCCTGTAAATGCCTAGACTTCTAAATAATCTTATAAGTTCTTCATCTCAGTTGAGATATGTATCAATGTTATTTCCTTTGTCGCTATTTTTAAACAAGTATAATATACTACTACTATATGTATTTAAAAATAAATCCATATTGACTAATATTTGTAGACAAGGACTGGATTTAACCCCCTAGCGAGTTATATTTCAACAGAGATGAAGGAAAAAAAAACCATTTTGTTTATAAATAAATCCATAATTTCTTTGCGAGTCCCAATGTTTTTTTCATTTGTAACTTTTGCAAAGCCTTACGACACACGACGCTTCCTTTTGATCTTCTCGTATCAACAATTTATGACTGGCTATATTTTTTGAGATGTTCATAGCTTTGTTATTATTTAAATTGCACTATTTCTAGGATTTTTATAAACATATGTTTTTTTACAACAACAAACCATCTCGCCGTTTCCCCGTAAGGGTAGGCAGAGAGGATAGAACACCACATCTTTGTATACGGATCTAATTCCGACCGCGCCGATTATTCCGACTTTTGACACGTCCATCTATAAGTATTCGTTGGATTTGGTCATACCATGTCTTTCTCAGTCTTACTCTATTTCCCCATCCATCAACATTTGCATTGTAAATATTTTTAGCCGTTCTTTCGCTGTCCATTCGCTCTACATGTCCTAACCAACGCAGAGCTCCTTTCTTGATTTTATCGATAGTGCCTATCTCAGCCTTACATTTACGAATCTCGACATTTGTGCATCTATCGTGCATAGTTTCACCACACATTCACCTGAGATATCGCATTTCGACAGCATTCAGCATACTTTCATCCCTATTTTTCCAAGTTCATACTTCGCTCCCATACATCAGGGTCGGGACCAGGACTCCATTGTGAACTGCTAATTTTGCCTCTTGCCACAAACATTTATTTGCCAAGGTTGATTTAAGTGCACCTTTCACTCTGTTCCCGCACTCACCCTCCTTTCAATATCTCGGCGGCCTCCGTGGTGTAGTGGTCAAGACGCTTGATTCACGTACGGAAGGTTCCGGGTTCGATTCCCGGTGAGAACACAAAAATTAAAAATGTGATTTTCCTCAAGCCTGGGTGCTCTGTGATGTAATTCACCACTGTAATTAGGCCTCCTGGCCTGTTGTGGTGCAAAAAAAAATGTAAAAAAAAATTTAAAAAATCTTTCTTGGTCATTTCATCCTTGGTAAACATACTTCCCTTCCATCCCTAGTAAACATATGTACATCCCAGTTGTTTGTTTGTTATGTTTTTTTAATTAAAAAAATAGTAATATTTTTATTCTCATTTTTTAAATACGTAATTAAATTTATGGATGAAAATTTAATAAACATATTTATTTTTTGTTTAAAACCTTGATTTAAGTTCTAAATCTGTTTGAAGACCAAAAAGTTCCATCTGTAAGTTGTCTGGTGCACTTTTCATATTTTTTAAGTCAGTGAACCTAGTTTCAAATTGTTCTTTTGGTATCTTCAGCATATTTTGATTTCATGAATGATTTTTGGTATGATCAAAAAACCACATTTCCGCGGACTGGATCAACAAACGTCCCACAGACGGCCACAGACCACAGGTTGTCCACATGTGTACTAGATATTATGATTTTAATGCACGACTTGTCTATTTGTAGCATTCATGGCGGAGGATACAAACAAGTGTTTTTAGTGGTTAAATCAAAAATCCTTAATTTGAAGTTAGGCACCTAGTTGTAGTAATTCATTGAAAGATTTAAACCAGGTTTTTTTGGATGCCCCATAAATGATTGTTATCCTGATTTCCTATCCGACCTCTCTAAAATTAATATCCCATTCCCTATTCAAATTCTAACTCTCGACCTGTCCCCAACCAATTAAAATGTATTTAAAATTCTATGTAAATATCTAGTTATAAATGGTGTTAAGCTGAACTGTTATTACACATGTGTTAATATGTAAAAAAAAAAACTCGACACTGGCCAGAACACCCGGGTTTAGCGGTGAAAAGGCCATAAAAAAGGAAGAAGAAGAAGTAGTAATTAAATTACCCCTCGAGATAAATGTTGAGAAACAGTGGCCACATTAAGTACACAACACAACTCCATATTTATATTGCATCTAAAGATAATTCTATCATACATAATAAGAACACACACCTTCACGCGATTGGTGTACCAATGCAGTGCCCTATACACCATTAGGTGTAATAAGGGAATGGTGATGATTATAAGGTGGTTAATAATAATACTACATTTCTTTAAATAATAATACGTTTTTGTGAGTAACCGCTCCAAGGTCGCTGTACATTATACTTAATTAAAAAAAAAAAATAATGTCTATCTGCAGGTTAACTCTTAATTGCTATTTACTTACAGACAAACTTTACAAATTATGTAACACACAAATTAATTGGGTTGTAGTCCTGTGGCTAGCTTCTCGGACTCACGGATCAGAGGTCCGTGATTCGAATTTCACTCTACTCCAACTTGGTTCCCATTTTCTAATTGTGAGTTATTTACAGCTCGTTGAAAATGGCCCTCAAAATTAAATATTTGGGTACCTAAATCGTAAGAACGCAAATATTTATTGAAAAAAAAAAAAAATATATATATTGTGTTTGTACTTCTAGAAATTACATCTAAAATGTAGCACGGTTCACCATACAAATGATATTATGTAACATTCCACACAAGTACCTGTTTACTGATAGTTTCATAATAATTATTATGATCACAAAAGCTTAAGTGGATCATTTCCATATATTATTGCTGATAACAAAAGATTAAAGTGAGGTAATAGAATGTCAGTTGTTTTTCATAACATTGATATAACTCCTGTATCAGTAAATATCATTATTAAATATATTTTTTTTTACATCTACTTACTTACTCTCTTTTAACACTTTGAGTACCGGCCGAATACACATAGAATTTACACTGTGCCCGGCCCATTTTTGTGAAATTTCATGCTTTGTGAAGGGTTTCTTAAACGTGTTATAATTATGAAAATACTAGATTAAATCAATTCTAACTTCTTATATTTAATAAGTCATTTTTGTATGATAGTTTTGCCAACATTGACCTTTACCGAGAGCTAATTTGCAATGTTCGAATATATACCTACTGCGTCTCACTCCTTTTTTTGTGATTTGTATCCCGGAGCCTTGTAAACACGTGATTATAATAACCACGCGTTATGTCCCGGTCCCATGTTTTTATGTAGTTTACCAGCAGCGAAAAATTACTAATAAAAGTCTCTAGATGTCAATAAAATGCACTTTTTTGAACAGCTGGTAAATCACGTGAAAACTCTGGAACAGGGTACAACGCGGGGTTATATAATCACGTGTTTTCACGGCTCCGGGATACAAAGTTTAATTAAAAAAATAAAATTAAATAACATAAATATATATAGATGATGTAAATGTACATATTAGTTTATATTAGTTTTAATATAAGCTAACTTAAGAAATAAATTTTAAAAAAAATAAATAATAATAATATATATAGGACGTATCGAGGATTTATAATGGACGTATCTTGAAAATAATTTACAGCAGTTCTTTTAATATGATATTTAGAAGACGTAAAAAAATAGTCTAGAGAAGGTTTACTATAGATTACCTGCCAAATTGCGGTTCTTATTTTTTGTTTTCGCCTGGTAAATCAATACCATGGCCAGCCAGGCAAATAGTTAATAATATAATTAAATATTGTAACAGCGTAAAGGACAGTACCGATCAAAAAATAGAAGAAAAGTTAAGATGGCAAAAGGAAACTTCACTGATATGAGGTTTTTCAAAAAGTTAGCGATCCATTTTCTTTTTCACCTGCCCTCAAGCTCTCCGGATTCGATTCAAACAATAATGTTTATCTTTTTTTTATAAATGTAAAATATTAGATATACTGTTATCGTGTAAAAAAATAATTTAAGTACCTAACAATCGTTTTAAGTGTCAGTGTTTTTTTTTTGCACAACAGTGCAGAAGGCGCAATCACAGTGGTGAATAACAGCACAGAACACCCGAGAAAATCACAAAAAAATGTGTTCTCACCGGGAATTGAACACAGAACATCCCGTGCGCAAGTCAAGTGTTTAGTAATTACACCACGGAGGTCGCCTTTTTTGGATAAAGATCTGTTTGTGAAATATAATTAGAATCTTCGACTTGTACTAAGCTACTCTTAGGTAAAAACCCTTAAAAAGGAATTTAATTGGAGATAAGTCCGCCTCGTAATGTAATGGTTGGTGCATTTGCCTATCATGCTCAAGGTCCCAAGTCAATTCCTAGCAAGGCTCTCATGAAATCTATATTATCCCTCAATAATTTTCTATTATATACAGTTAACTTAGAATCTTCCGTCAGCGCTTAGAATCTTCTTGGGTTATCCCCGATCACTGGACTACGCAGTTTTTATCAGGTCATGGTCTCTCACTAACTACAAAATGAACACTTGAAAATAAAAAAAAGTTGGAAGATGTAAACCAGTTCCAATCTTCTCATTTGATTGCTGGATATTAGAGAATCATTTATTTTTATTATTGAAAATCTATTTTATGACAAAAAATAATACATATCTTTAAACAGTATTTTACTAGAAACCCGTTGTTCAATTTTAATTCCTAATGAAGCCTTTCATTCAAAAAGTTTGCCCAGGCCTGATATAGGCTGTTTAATGGTAACAACAGATACTAAAAAATAATAAAAGCATATATAATTATTTTATTGTTTATTTGCTGCATAAAATACATGTATAATTTATTCATCCCATCCCCATATACCTTTACTTTGTTTAATAGTGTCTCTGTTATCTCGCCTAACTCTTGTAGAAGCACTCGCTTCCCCTTTGGTGACACAATGTTTTCGCTCCTCTCTTTTATGTTGGATATTCATATTTCGCCTCACTTTATTTTTTATTACCTCTGGGGCGATGGTTGATGTCGTAGAGAACGATCTCATAGATCGTACATCTGACAAAACTTTCTCCACCATAGCTAATCTGTATTTCTGTGATGTTTTATCAAGCTTAGAAATGTCTTCTTTGTGTACAATGTCTTCCGTTATGGTTTCCAAAATAGGAATACAATCTTCATCTACATCTTTTGTCTGCTGTGACTCTGGGTTACATACTCGTGTAAGACTGTTGACATATTGTAATGTGCGCAAGTTTTGAGTTGATACCTTTTTAGATTCAAATTGGTCTGGTTTTTTTGGTGAATTGACTTCTTTTTTTGAAGATTCCTCATCTTGTTTTAATGTTTGTTCCAACTGCAGATAAATAATAAATTAGGGCCATTTTTTTAAAAAATTATTTATTCATACATAAATATTACAAAAAAATACAATAATAACGTATCCCAAACTCTATGAGGCCAAGGGCCCTGTGCTGAGTTGGGATACAACATAATGGAAAATGGAAGCACGTACATATTTAAATAATAGCAAAAATAAAATATTATTACATAAACATACATATATTTCAAAGGGCATCTGGATAACACGCTTAATAGTGTATAAATCTATGCAATATCTCGCAGCAGTCTCCTGCAATGGTATCTTCCCTTAGACAAAATCCAGATTTGTACTCTTTCTGAAAATGGCTTTCGTTTTGGAGAACTCAATATGTTCATCCAGGACATTGAACACATATTAAAGGTTTATAACTTTCAGGAAGATTTAATTTAATATGGATAGGACCATTATTTGTTGCATATTATTTATATTTATTTGACAATTGTAGTCGCATTACGTTACGAGCTGTCTAACCCATTACATAATACAGACTGTAAATATAAGTTAGAAGTTAATGAATAGAAAAGCAGATAGCTCCTAAACTACCGAAATCTACAGAAAATTTTCCACAGAAGCCGTATTTAGCAAGTGAATTGCCTTATTAATGTGTGAATTCTGACTTGCATTTGTATGGCTTCTGAGTGCGTAAAATAGCGCAAGAGATCTCGCTCTAGTATAATTATAGGAAACATACAAACTGATCTCTTTCAGTAAATTTGGATAACAATTATGTACTTCCAGAAATCAGCTCATATGTTTCCCAAGAAAAATTTGACGACGAGATTCGAGGGTGTTGTAATCCAGCATCCTGCTAGAAATAATGATGGATGCAAAAATGGATAATAATTATTTTCTTTAAGATACAAGTGTTGCAAAATATGCCAATTCGATAAAATAATTGGCCAACGAGGAAGTTCAGTGGTTTTTATATTTATGTACTTATCTTATTCTCATTGCAATGAATTTTTGAAGTTTTGTAATTTTGAAAATACTCTGCCCGTGACGTCACTAGTTCTTGTCAGTAAGGTGTTGTGAAATTAAAAAGTAAAGCCTTGTAGCTGTAAAAATATACTAAATGTTTAAAAACATGGCTTCCTGGGAACCAGAAATCTATCACAATACTGTAATTGATTTACAATAATGTGTGACGTCGTTCAAAGTAGTTCATTTTTATTATTATTATAATGCAGTTTTTAAAAACTTTACGGTACAATTAAATGCTCTAATTTTTACCACGTGTAAGAAAACATTTTTTATATCCAATTTCCCATAGCTCTGAACTTCCTCATTTACATTACAGTATGTTTCAAAATTAAAAATAATTATTATTTAAAGTCTTCTTTTTCTCCCTCCCCGCCTCAGTACTAATACACACGTGCACCCAAAAAAGGACGTTTGTAATGTATTTCGTAATTACTATGATTTATTTTGAATAAGCTTTAAGATATTCCTCAGGAAGACAAAAATGGCTGCCGGTGGATCATGAGGCGAGACAAGAAGCTGAAAGGTGGACCCCCAGAATACTAAATTGGAAACCATACGAAAATAAATTACAATTTAAGAAAACAAAATATAAACCTGTTGTCTAAGTTCTTCAACTTCATTATCTGAGAGTTTAGATTTATTTGTGTCTTCAAATGATATGTCATCTTGTGCATTAAGTTCTGCGTCTGAATCACTATCCTCTATAGTTTTGGCGAAGCAACTAGTTGTGATGAATCCATATTCCTAAAATGATAAGAAATTCTTTCAATGATTAATAAGGTTTTTATGGTTAATTACAAGTTTAGGTGTTTACGTAGCTTATTAATAGGGATTGTTTGTGTCCAGGCAGATGACTAATCTCAGGTAACAATCCTGGAAAAGGAAATCGAGTGAGAATAAGTCAGCCTCGTGGTGAAGTGATGACGCATTCACCTACCATACTTCGAGGTCCCGGGTTCGATTCCTGTCAGCATGAAATTTTTGCTATAAGACTGGATCACCTTGCCTTCATGTAACAAATATGATAGGGATACGCTGCAAGGTATGATGATATCAAACAGTGGCCCCTTTGTTTATCGGATTGTTATTCCTCAGGTGAAAACAATACAAAATTATCCATTTCAAAGTAACTGTAAACAAACTTATATAAAAACAAAATGAGAGTAAGTATCCATTACCCTTATTAAATCTTCGTTCATTTCTCCGGTAAATCCATAGCCCGAACATGCAATTTCTTTGTCCATTTCATCATCTTTATCCAGATCACTAAACACCGGAAACAAGTCACTCTCGAAGCCAAATCTTTTCTTAAAAAAGTCTCGAACACAAGTAACATCTCGATCAAAATACCTGCGATAAATAATAGCATCGTTTATTTATTTACATACATAAGGTTATTGTACATTATTTGAGACAGTAAGTCCCAACTCCATGGGACTAAAGTCCTGTGTTGAGATGGGACGAGCAATTATATGACACAGACACATGAGTATATCACCACAAATATAGGATTAGAAACATAAAAAATAATTATAAAAAAATATTTTAAAAAACATGTATATGGCACATCAATATGGTTAACAGTAAACTCAAATATTTGGAAAATCATCAAGGAGTTTCCAGCTTAAATCCCTCCCACTAAGGAAAATCCAGTCCTTAACTCCTTTCTTGAAAATATTTTTTGTTCTTGAGAGCTTAATATGTTCTTCCAAAATATTGAACACTCGGTGCGATAAATGAGAGATGTCCCTGAGCAAAAGTCGTACGGGTTTTGGGTATGACATAATTCATGCTCTGGGAAAACCTCGTACGGACATTCTGCTGAGACCTCTCCTTTTATCATTACATTAGGTACTGACTTCGTAGATTCATTAAATACAAAAAATATTCTATTAAACTCGTAAATGTACTTGTATCAATTGCTATTATTTGAAAAAGATAAAAATGATTGCACCCAAATTCACTATTTATTTTAAAAAAACAATGGATTAGTATTAACCCATTCGGTACCAATTTTTTAAATATATTTTTTTATTATTTTTTTTATTTATTTGTTTTTTTTACAATATACATAAGAAATAAATAAAAAAAATAAAGGATAATTACATAGCAATAAAGTACATATTAACAGTAAAAATAGTAAACAAAAAATCCCACAAAGGCATGGCCTGTTTGTGGGTATACAAGAAATATTTATGAATTTTTTGCTCCTATAATAAATAGACAGGTATAATATTTGTGTGTAATATAAGAGAAAAGAAAATATTCTGTAAAATATTAGAGGTACTTTTTAATTTTATAGTAATTAAATAAGGAAAGAAAATGTATCAAAAACATAAAAATATTCCTTATTATTAAAGAGCAACAAAATATATCATAAAAAAAATTAATATCTTTAGTTTGAATCCAGAATAGTGCGTGTTTTTTAAAAGAAGGAAAATTTCGAAGATTAATCAATATCAATTAAAAAGAATTAAAAAATTTTGGGCCTATACAATACGCATGTCTTTGTGCTAGCCTCGTTTTACAATGTGGTATTTCTAGCACACGATTCCTTCTTTGACTTCATCTATTTGAATTACTTGTAAATACATTTTGGTTTTTAAATATATATTTTAAACATTGAAAACAATATACTTTTCTTATTTCCAAAAGTTTGGCTTCTTGGAACACTTGGAAATTGGGACACATTGTCATCTCTAATTATGGAATCGATCCACAATTTCTCTAAATACTGAAATATTGTTTTACTTTTTGTGAGAATTAGGTACTATTTTCTTTAAAAAAAATCTTATAATTACATGCATATTTAACTGAATTACAATCATAATGATGAAAAAAATCAAATAAATTTTATAAACGTACAGACTATTTACTTCTATTCTTAAGTCAGAACCGAGAGACAATCACGAAAATAAAATCTCCAAACATCAAGATAACGCATCTTTCAAATAAAATATTTTAAAACTGTTGATATTACGTGCTTGAATTGTATTTTTGAGGTTAAAAGACGAAGAAAGGTCCCTATAGGGTGTTACCTCTCGTAAAATATGAAAAAAAATATGTAAAAAAAAAGTTGGGACTTGATGGGTTAATGATGGTCGTTTCATAGCATAATGATGGTTATTATATTATTTGATATTTTAAACAGTATATACATATGTAAGTGAAATGATATTGTTTGGGACACTACATAAAAAAGTGTCATTAACTCAAAATTTTACATCGGAAACCATGTATCAGATAAACTTCTTCAGAATGCAATTCATCTGTATATTTTTGCTATACACTTGCATGTTAAATTGTGCATTGAATAGTTATATACCGAAAAAAGTGCTGATGAAAAGAATTGGTCAGTGTTCAGGTGATAGAGATTTACCAGTAACATTAAAAGAGCTGAGAGTGGCACAAAAAAATAAGGGAGAATATTTTATCAGCGGCAGTTTTGAAGTAAAGGAAGATTTGCTAGATGATTGGAAAATGAAGGTAAAAAATAATATTGATTTATTTTACGAATAAAAGATAAATCTAAATTTGTCAGTTAAAAATAGTTTCTTACATTAAAATATTATAATCAAAATTGGAAGAAATCATATGAAAAGTGGACCTTTTAGATACGTCTCACCATTAATTTATTGTGTACAACAAAGCCACCGTTAAATATGATTATTATATATTTTTGATATTTAGAGCATTAACTTTGTTAACATATTACAACAGAGATGAAGAACATTTTAGAGAAGGTAATATAGAAGTCTAGGCATCTACGGGGCTTATGACCTGTCATTGGTCGCCCGCATAAATAAAGGGTTTCAGCTCTTAAACTTCACAAACATCAACAGATGAAAGAATAAAGGGACTATAGATGTTCGAATATGGGCGGAATGGTGAATGTTACACAGTGTGTAAAGTGGTAATGGATACAGTGGCCAAAACCAGCCAATGACAGGTCATAAACCCTGTAGATAGATGCATAGACTTCTATATTACCTTCTCTAAAATGTTCTTCATCTCTGTTGTAATATGTTTATATTAACAGGTCCCCAGGGAGTTGAATTCAGTTCTTGTCTACAAAAATTTAGATAAACTAAAAATATTATTCATTAACTTTGTGGTCAAACATTTTACTAAATGTTATTAAATATTTGTATATAACCACTTACTGACTTTTCTATGTCTTCCAGTTTCGAGACCTACCTGTCTCTTTGTCAGGACACCAATTAAACCAAATTGTAATGGTCACCTATCACTCACGCCCCTCCCTTTTTTTTCAACAATTTCTCCCACAACATAAAATATTTTCATAACCTAATTAGTGCATGTAAGGTTTGCTTATTAAAATTCATGGCATGTTGGTTTAATTGGTGTCCTGACGGAGGGACAGGTATGTCTCGAAACCGGTAGACATAAAAAAGTCGGTAAGTGGTTATATCTTCTTCTTATCAGCCTGTTTCTCTCCACTGCGTCTTCCAAATTTTTCCATGTTTTTCTGTCCCGGGCACTCTCTTTATATCCATGGCCCCCGAGTTCGACGATGTCGTCAGTCCATCTCCTTTGTGGCCTCCCTACTTTCCTTTTATTTTCGTAGGGTCTCCAGTTTAGTATTCTGGGGCCCACCTATCCACTTCTTGTCTCGCCACATGACCCGCCCACTGCCATTTTTGTGTTCCCACTCTTTCTGCGATATCGGTCACCTTTGTACGGCGTCTTATATCCTCATTCCTTATTCAGTCTCTTAAGGAGATGCCCAACATTTGTCTTTCCATAGAACGCTGAGTGCACTTAGTTTTGTGAACACTTCTAGCAGTGAGTGACATGGTTTCAAGACTGTAAGTTGCCACCGGCAGAACACAAGAGTTGTAGACTTTGGCCCTTCAGATTATTTGGGATTTTCTTATTTCTTAAAACGTGTTTCAGATTTCCAAACGCAGCCTAACTTAACCCGATTCGTCTAGGCAGTTCCGCAGTTTGATTTCATTTTCCCAAATTTGATTTTGTGTCCAAGGTAAATGTACTCGTCAACAGTACCAATAGTTTTTCTTCCAGTACATATATTGCTAGATATTAGACTCAAAATATTAGTTTTATCTATATTCATTTTCAGACCGATCTTTCTAGAGGGTTTGTTTACCTCTTCACTTATTATTACTATACCGTCTGCAAAACGGAGTTGATTTATTGGTTATATACAAATATTTAATAACATGTATGACTATTATAATTTGATTTGAGTTTAAACGCTTAAACCTCAACTGATTTCAGATGGAAGTTTTAAAATGCAAAGATATCCACAACTTTAATTCCTGCGAAATATATTTGGACCAATTACAAACAGAAGATGGTTGTTCTATTTTCAACCAAACATTAACAACATTCTCCAATGAATTCGAATACATTAAACCAAGGTTAGGGCTTGATACCATCTTCATTATTAGATAAGCAGATCATAATTTCTCTAGAATTGCTGTTGTGTTGGTACCAAAAGTAATTTAATTCTAATTTACTGATATCGGATGTTAGTAAAATCTGAGGATATTCAGTTATTGAAGCCAAGTAGTTTCAGTGATTTATTTACCATAATTTGAATATGCCCCTTATAGGCCAGTTCGTACTTCATTATAACTCCTAGAACTCTAATCGACTTTATAAATATATATGAGGTGTGTTAAAACAAAGACGGCAATTTCCACCGTTGGCCTTAAATGCGTTAGATATGGCGATGAATAAAGAAACCAAAATACTACATAAATGGCAGGGCAGTATCTCATACATTTTTGACTCAAGTGGCCACTTAAACCAGCCAATTAGAGTGGCGCAGTTGGTAAGACGGCCAACTGTGAAACTGACGTCGCGGGTTCGATTCCCGCCGGTTGCAAGAAAAACGACCAAGAAAGATTTTTTTTCTTAATTGGTCTGGGTATTGTGGTGTATTTTTCATTACTTCCTTCCATATCTCCTCTATCCCACCTGCTGCCAAGCCTCTAAATAGAGGCTTGGCGGGTTATTCCTTTTTTTTTTTAAATTGAAAAATGACAGGTCATAAGCCCTGTGGATGCCTAAACTTCTATATTTCTTTCTCTAAAATTTTCTTCATAACCTAATGATTTACAGATAAATTCCAATAAAATGTACAGAGAGTAACTTCTGCAGGCTGGGAAAAGTACAAAAAAAAACAATCATCATCATCATTCCCTTTCCGCACCTAATGGTGCAAAGGGCACTGCATTGGTATACAAATCGCGGCGTATCTTGATAATTTTTGTTACATGAAGGTAAGATGATCAGTCTTACGTTTCAGGTGCCAGTCCAGGGACTATGTAAAAACCCTTTTTAAATTAATATTTCAGGTCAACCGTGTCAGGAATTGAACCTCTTGCATGGTGGGCAAATGGGCTTACCCACACCACGAGGCTGATGAAAATAAAAAAGAATAATCGCATTAACATGCCACTTGAGTCAAAAATGTATTGAGTAATCTCAAAACTAAAAAAATTTGAGATTGCCAACTTTGTTTTAATACGTCTCATATGTATTATATATGCTATGAGTATAAATCAACCCTAAGCATGTAATGACAAAATAAATTATTTCATTTGAAAATTCAATTTTAATTGGAACTTCAAAATCAGCATGTGAGAGTTTCCCACTAAAAACACATTTTTTTATTCTCCTCCATGTTATGAATAGACAAATCATGTTTTCAAATCATAATACGATTATAATCAGCTTTATAAAATGCATTTGAGATATTATATTATTAAAATTGTGATATAAAGGGTACACTAATAATAATAATAACAAAAAAATCTATAAAAAAACCACAATAGTGAAATATCACGTTTTTTCTTACAATTTTAAATTAATAAGGGTCTATGAAATACTGTTGAATAAAAATATTATTTTTTGTACTTATTAGTAACATAAAAAATATTTTTAAATTTACGATTTTCTCTCGCAAAAACGGTACATCGTATTGGCCACGCCCCTAATACGTCACGAATCAGTTAAATGTTGAACTTTGTGACCATTTAAATTTAAATAGAACATCGTCAAAAATGTCAAGGCCAAACATGTCATGTTTTTGTAGACACATTTAAATAAAAAAATTAAAAAAACATTATTTATGATAACATTTCTCCACAATATCCATATTGATTTTGAAAATACAATTAATTTTTCTTGCATTTCACACGTTTTTTTCGGTATTCGTAGTAAGTTATATTTCCCTAGTCTAGTACCTGGTCTGTCCAATTTGGCCTGGAGAGCTGAATTATCTAGCGCTACTAATGCTTTAAAAAGTAAATCACCAGCTTGACTACCTGTGTTATACAAATTTCTAATATATTATATTTTTGTATGTTGAAATAAATAATAAATTTCCAAGTAAATAAATGTTGCATGTGTAATTTCTCAATAAATAAATGTCTATTATCACTAAACAGGAATCTATCAAAAAACGGTCACAACAGATTGCTCTCATGCTTAACTTAAACCGATATTTTCTTGTTGCAGTTTGAGCTGCCCAATTAAAGCCGGTGTTTATAAAATAGAAGACTGCCCTCTCAATGAAATTTTGGAATCCATTTTGAAATACGCCCTAAGAGATTCTATAACAATGAAAATTGAATGGTTTTCAAATGATGAAAAAATTAAACTGTTTTGTATCGATACACGGTTTGACATAACTAACCGTAAAATATGAATTATTGAAACCATTTGAAATATGTATTTTTTCATAGTGATTGAAAATAAATGAAATTTTAATATTTAATAAACAAAAGATCTTATATATTATCTCCTATCCATAAGGTATCGTAAGCCCTGTAAATCCCTAGATTTCCATATTCCCCTTTCAAAAATGTTTTCCATTTATGGGCAATAAGACCTATTCTACATATTTTCTATCTAAGACCTTTCTTACATATTTTCTAAGACCTATCCTACATTATATGTTTATTAATATATTACAATAGAGATGGAGAACATTTCAGAGAAGATTATGACCTGTCATTGGTTAGTTTAAGTGGCCACTTTGCACACTGAGTAACATTTACCATTCTGCCTATGTTTGAACATGTTTTTCTAAATGCATATTTTTTACTAATTTAATATTGTTTGCAAAATTTATTACACTTTAATTTATTTTTAACCTTTAGCAAAAAATAAGATATTTCAGTTATATAAAAAGAGCTAACAAAGTAACTTAGAAATTCTTTCCCGTTCTTTACATAGATAGGCACAAAAAAATCCACTTGAGAAATTCAACTTAATAGATCTTTTTTTTTTTAAATGTTTAAAAACATTGGTAAAAATATTTTAGTAAAATAATTGAAATATTTATACATACATTTCAGCATTAAGATGGGACGTCGATATCATTTGGGGAAAATCTATAATAATTGGTTTGCCTTCTTCATCTATCATAATGTTGAACTCGTTGAAATCTCCGTGAATAACGCCACAATCGCCAAATCTTACTATTAAATTCATCAGATCATCATATAGAGATTCCACATCAGGAACAGATGAAACGTGAGTCCTGTAAACAAAAACAAGTATTTTAGAATATAAAATTTATATTTGAAGCAATAACTTTGCGATTATTCATTATTTTATTTATACACACGTCCAGTGGGCATTTATAAACACAATATACATTTTAAGAATACAGACAAAATCATTTATATGTGAAGAAGATGGTTATAGTTGAATTTGATTCAGTGATTGCTTGAAAAAATACAACTTGTTATCAAAGAAATCAAGACTGGGATATTTGTTGGCAGACCTAAAAATGCTAGGCAAAGCGGAGTAAATATTATAAAACTAAAATAAAACACTTTATTTTAACCACTCATTATTATAAATGGTTTAAAACCAAGTATTTCATTATTAATTATTCTGGATTATATTTGGGTTTTGATAGAAATGTTATTTAAAAAATAATGATGGCCGTATTTTGCGGATGACGCAGACGCATCGGACCACAAGACGCACCATAAAATTTATCTATCAATTTTTAGAAAAAAATGTTTTTGTTTATAAGACGCATCGGACCATAAGACGCATCGGACCCCAATTTTTCGTTGAAATTTCAGAGTAAAAAATGTGCATTTTATGGTCCTAAAAATACGGTAACTTTAATTAATGGAATGTAAAAATCTACAATTATCCATAGAACTAGAACCCTATACGAAGTAAAAATCCTGCAAAGGGAAATCAAGTAGATGTTAGTCCGCCTAGTGGAATACTGAAATATGTTTGTCTATTATGCAAATGAACAATTCTATATGGCAATTATTGGCAATAATTCTTTATGGTTTATGATTTTTTCCTCGAGGCCAACATATATTTAAAATGTTTACTTACAAAGGACCCCCTTTGACTAATTCCATGACAACACAATGCCTGTTGTAATCTATTGGTTTGGGAACTGGAAATCCTCTTTCATATAATGCTTTCATGTATGCAAATTCCTTAGTAGCCGATATGCGAGACAGGTAGAGCCATGAAGCCTTATTACGGTGCTGATGGTATTCTCGTTTGTTCTTAATATTGCGAAAACACGTACGACCCAACCTAAAAAAACACATCAGTTGATTCATGATAATGATATATTTATATGAAATGACTTAATAATAGCATCATAGACAGATATCTCAATAAACTTTTTTTAAGAAACAAAAGTCTTTCCATTTACAGGGCTCGTGACCTACCACCATCGGCAGGTGTATTTTTTTTTTTAAAATGAATGTTCACACAATTTTAATTAAAGTGGGGTCTCAAATAGACAAATGAATGACCGTTCTAGAAGCCTCACTTTAAAAAATTCCATCTGAAAAAGCCAAATTGCTGAGTGTTAAAAAAAAATTTAATTAATTCTATCAAATCCATTTTGGCTCTATAACTGGACGTGCTAGTGATCTACACATTGTGAAACATTCACCAACCTATGGTTAGATGTAAATATCATCACCCTAACTTGTAAATCCATAAATGATCAAAAATGATATTTTGGCGTTTTCTGGTAGGACTTCTATATCCACGTGTAAAATTTGTATATCCGTACAGCAGTGGCGAATGGTGGTTTTATTTACAGGTAAGCTATAAAAAAATATCATATATTTTTACCTACATAGAAGGTACATAACATAATGTAAGTAATATATACTATAAATTCATATTTTTCTGTATTTCTGTGTGACACAACAACTCTCATCCATGAAATCAACTCAAACGACGTAACTTCGTGATATATTATATTATATAGATATATTATCCATTACTTTAATACATAACTCATTAAAAATAAATAAAAAATAGCACTACGAGTTCAGTCAATATTAAATATTCAATTGAAATGTCAACTGGCCGAATTGTTCTAGAAATTAATAGTGCTAAAAACGGCTGCTTCGAGTGCCATATGTCCTGCAATATGACGCATAAAAGTAAATGGTCTTATGTCAAAAGTACCATCTCAAAGAAAAATAGCCCTTAAGAAATAATGTTTGAAAGACTGTTTTCCAAATCAAGAATCTTAAAATAATTTGTGCAATCTGCAAGTTTCATCTAGGAGAAAAAACCCGCACTGGGGTTAAGGCATTCAAAATATAGTATACTTATTTGTATGAAAAAATAAGCTGGAATAATCGGCTAGTTTCTTGGCTCACTGCAGGCACTGGGCGCGCTTTATTAATATTATTTTTTATAATAGGATAAAGATACAAACGGTGGAAATGATTTAAAATAAAAAGTAAATCTTTGTTTGTTTTCTGTAAATAAAATTACAGTAAAACATTATTATGGTTAGTCAAATATAATGGTAAGCTGGACATAATTGCTTCTATACACAGTTCGCCCCTGCTGTACAGTGATGCGTTGTTAAAAAATATGTACATCGAAAAAAAAACTTCACTACAATAAAAATAAAAAAGTGGTTTTTGTAAAAAAAATATATTTGCTAATATTGACATCACAAGTTCTCTTCGGTGAGTTCTGCTCATTGATGAATTGGCTTCCCGTAAACCGGAAATCTGTCACAACACTCTACTATCAGTTGATTCGGAAGAACTAGTGACATCGATCAAAGTAGTTAATTTTTAATAAAACCATATTTTTTTTCCATTTTATTTATTAGAAACTTCGCAGTACAATTTAATTGTCTAATTTTTATCACAAGTAAGAAAATATTTTTTATATACAATTTTTCGTAGGACTGAACTGCCTCATTCGCTACTAAAGTAAAACCTGTTTTTTTGGGATTTAAGATTTTCGCAAGTTAGGACGATGATATTTCTTCATCTGTTGATTTTCGTGAAATAAAAAAGCTGAAATCATTACACACTAGGAAACACCTTGAAATACTTATCGATTTTCGTACTTCATTGACTAATTCAACAAGGGTTTTAGCTCTTTTACTTCATAGAAATTAACAGATCGAAGAATTGCAGGAATGTGTGCGTTGAAACATAGGCAGAATGGTAATGTTTCACAGTGTGTAAAGTGCACTTAAACCAGCCAATGGCGGCTTAGCCTGATGGCCTTAAAAATATTGTTTGTATTTTAACTTTAAGATAAACTGACGGTAAGTGAGAACGAAAAGGAAGTAGTACCTGTGAAGCTTAAGACAGAGAGGATTACCATCTTCATCAGCAATGGTGTAAATATTAGATTCTTTTCCAACACCAATTTGATTTCCAAATGAAGCAATCACATCACGCATAGCGAGAGCTTTCAGCGCCAAATAATCATAACCGGAGTTTGTTAATCTGAACCCATCATCTAAAATTTTTCAAAAGATAACTTTTATAAAAACAGCAGGATTTTAGATATAAGTATTTATTTTGTAATAATTCAATAATAATCATTATTAATGTCTCAACACGTAATTATGAAAGAGAAATGTGGAACTGGCATAGGAAGGAAGAAAGGAGAGTGAATTTGGTTGAAATTAAATCTCTTAGACAAATGTGTGGTAAATCACAGGAAATAATTATGATAGTAAAAATACACAAAGTTTTATTTATAATTAAAATACAGTTCCACCAAGAAATGTCAGTAAGAAAACCCAATCTATTACAGGAAATAGTTTTGCTTAGTGCAATACTTTATCGTCATCGTCAAACCTGTATCCACACCTAATGGTGCATAGGGCATTGCAGTGAATCTCGATCATGTGTTACAGGAAGGTAAGGTTATGGTTCAAGTGCCAGTCCAGGGACAGTTAAGTATTGCATAAAAAGCCCCCTCCACATATCTGGATCTGTTTTAGAAGTCTTGTCGCCTCTTTTTAGAACCACACATAGCAAAAATAAATATTTAAGCTTTAGTGAATGAATTATGTCTTAATTCAAAAATATTTTTGTTTATAAAAGATTCGCATTATTCAGAATTTTCATTTACTGCTTTCAATGCCCGCCCCTATCACTGTCAGTACACCTATGAAATACTGCAGTGTGAACTACCTTATAAAGAAGAAATTTCATGCCGACCCTCTTAGGGCCGTGATTATGATGTATAGTTGAAGATAAATTTTCTCTAAAGATTACGAAGACAATTGTCAAATCGTGTTCAAGCAAGCATTTTTTGCTTGAATTGGAATTTATCAGAGTTAATAATCGCTTTGAAGTGGGCACTTTTTATCACAGAAGCCTATTACAAGTATGAGAACTATTTTAAATTTTAATTAAGTAAGGAACACGGACTAAATTTTCGGGGTCATTCATTGGTTGGATTCGATCATATGACACCGAGATCACAAGTCAGTAAAACATACCAAGGTAGATAGAAACAGTACAGAAGTTAAGTGTACCGTCTCAATATGCACAGATGAAGATAGCGTTCATAATTGCAGCACAGGAATTGTATCGGAATCACCGCGCGTGCGGCAAAGGGACATAGAACGCGGCCTGTGGCGCGGCGAACAAGCGCCGAGCATTAAACATCGACACCAAGCCGAGCGGCCCTTTTGCGGGCTCCCAGTTAGAGATGATAGCTGCACGGGGAAAAACGTTGGAATGAGCACGGAGAGGCGGTCGAACACCCCGGCCGCGACCGAAGCTTCCTGAGTGGCCGCCAGGGCGACGAATGGCGCTCGGACGAGAGTGTACGATACAAGTGTTTTACAGTATTATTTATATGTCGGGTTTTCATGCTTATTTGCGGCTAGGAGTCTCGATTTGTAATCTAATTAGCTGCCCCTTAAATAAAGACGGTAAATTATGTCACTCGCAGGGGCAGAAGTTAGAATATCGAGACCCTAGCTACATATATGTATCGGATTGCGGGGAATCAGACCCTGTCCAATCCCATTGAAACTTGTGTCACCCTTTTTATCAGTATGTAGGATCTTTTCCTGTATCATCTTTACATTAATTAAGATACGGGGAAGAGGCCTACATACTCGTTTCATATGTGAAACATATCCCGAGGGAATTATCGGACTTCATAAGTATGAAGGTAAAAATAAAATATAAAATTGTCCAGCCAATGGGAGAGCGCGCTACGATATAATCCGGGAAAGTTCGACCCCTTCTCGCTCTCCCTTGCGGCCTAAGTATGCTGTCTCGTACCGTGCCTGACCGCGACACGGTACAAATTTGATAGTAAAACCCCTATGTTTTTTGTAAATAAAAGTATGTATTAATCAAGACTCTGCTTGTTTTATTGAATCTACGCCCTCTCTGCCTTCGACGTCGCCGCTTGCCCCTTTGGAGAATATCGCCGCAGACCCAGCCTGAAGAAAGCTATCTCACCCGAGATAGCCGGTTAAATAGCAGCTGCAGAATCACCCCTATCCACAGTTCAACTGAATGCACGGCGAGGTGTTGAGTATAGGAATCTAATCTAGGACCTCAAGCATGGTAGGCGAACACGCTAGTCACTAAACTATGAAACGGACTTTTCTCCTCTTTACTACTACTACTACTACCATCATGCCATTTCTCCGTAGGGGTAGGCAGAGAGAATGGACTACCACACATGTCTATCCTGGCATACATTCCAAGCTTCTTCCGCATTCATACATCTTGTGATACATGTCCGTCCGTTCTGCCTACTTTTGACATGACCAGACCTAACATATCGGTTTATCTGATCATGCCATGTCTTCCTTGGTCGTCCTCGTCCCACAGTACCGTTCATTCTCACCATATATACCTGTTTTACCATTCTTTCGTCATCCATTTGTTCGAGATGACCAAACCATCTCAGAGACCCTTTCTTAATCTTATCAATCATACCTGACGCAGATTTACATTCTCGCCTGATTTCATAATTTGTAAACCTGTCATATATTGATTTCTCACATATTCATCAAGATATCGCATTTCGACTGCGTTTACTCTGATTTCATCCTTCCTCTGCCAGTTCTATGTTTCACTTCCATACTTAAGTATTGGGACTAAAACTCGGCTGTGCAATGCCCGTTTATCTTCGATTGACATATTTTTATTAGCAACTACTGTTTTCTCCACTCAATCCCCTTTTCAGGATTTTTACCTGGGAGTGGCCGTCGAGTCGAAAACACTCGTCCATTCTAGTTCAGAACTGTATTTTTCATCCGCCCGATCACGAACAATGCAAAGCTTACATAACTGAAAAGCCCTTAATAAGACATACTTTAAAAATAAACACGAAATAAAAAAATCATTCATTATTGCAATGTTTAACGCAGTGTGTGAGTGATAAGTAATTTTATAATAGGTTTAAAAAAATCAATTGGGTATCTTACAATGTTTTCCTCTTTCGTAACATAGTAATTTTTGCTTGCAAAGTTCCTTTAAGAGTTTATGAACCCCTCCATGTCGTAAATTTGCGATTGATGCAGCAAGAGCACCGGGAACTAGTTCGTGATTCTTCATTCCCATCTCAATCTATAAAAAAATATGTTAATATAGGAGGTGCAACTACTACAAAGTCTAGACTATTATTATTATGATAATGACTTACCGCTGTCAGTACTCGAAAATCTTCTCTCGACAGATATCGCAAAATAGTGACATTGAGCTTTCCCATGGTGTGTATATTTTTGTACTAAATAAATAGCAAATTCCTTAAATGAAAGCCGTTGTTAATTGATTTATTATATTAAACAAGAACACGTGCCACTGTCAAAAATGAACATATTACTTGTCAGATTTGAGCATAGAAGTCGAACTACAGACAATAAACAAACAATAGTCGAACTAAATGATTACATAAACAAATATGAAGGTGAATTCACACGCTTGCCAAGCGTCAACAAGCGCAAGCATGTGGATTAGGGGTTTGACCAATACCTACTAGATCCAGTCGATGTTGGGTTTGACTAGCCTCGGGGACGCTCGCTAATAATAAAAAATAATCAGTATTGACAATCAACATTTATTGTCAAGATATTACAAAAGATATAAAGAACATTTTAAAGAAGGTATCACGGGGGTAAATAAATCAAGGTATCTTATGAAATGTGGTTTATTTATTTGAGATAGCGGTAAGTTTGAGAAAAAATAAGATAATATTGTATTATATCGGAGGCTGTAAAATGAAGTTCCACATTCACGCGTATAAATAGACGGTAGCTGTTCGTCTCTCCACTAACTGAGAGGAAGCGGGAACATCCGCCAATCGGAAACTTGAGATTAAATGGAAGATCGCGTCTTCCTGGGGTGCAATTATGAATCTTCTCTATGTTTCTATTCTCTAGAGAGTGATTAATTTAGGGATATTTATTTTTTCCATGCGACTAATTTTCGCTTCGACTAATCTTTAACTGAATAAATTTGTACTTAGTAACAGTTCAGGTAAATATTGTTTGAAATGATTTATTTATAATGGCGATACTTAAAATGTGGTTCTGTTCAGAACTGGCTAACGTGAACCTAAAGGTTATTATTATCAAAGTGCCTTATTATTTCAGAAATCCTAGAATACAAAGGAATGTATTGCAAGGTTAAATTAATACCTATCGAAATATTTTCTAATATTGCCGCGTTATTTCCCAATGCAGACAATGGTCGACTTTATAATGAGTTATGAAAATATCTGCTTATTTTAAAGGGAATTTTTTTTTTAACATAAATATTTTAGATACGTATGTTTAGCTCGTATCAAAGGGAATATAGGAATCTTAGCATTTATAGGTATTATATTATACACCGTGAACATTCACCGTTCTGTTTATGAACATCAATATTTCTTCAATACTATTTGTATTATAGAATCTGATCACTAGATGAACGTCCTGCACGCTCGAACCCAACTCCTAGTCCTCATGTTGCGTATGTATATCTAAAATCACGATTTACGTCTTGTAATGTATCTGTGGTTTTAATTCTGTTAGTTCTTTAGTCTGTGGTTTCAATTTGACGTTAATCAGAGACATTGTAGAACTACATGACGTTAATTTGACAGTTGCATTTGCACGTGTTGGTTATTATTATTTTAGATTTTTAATAAATGCACGAAATTAGTTTTCAACAATGGCGTCTTTTCAATTTAAGAAAATCGATTCTAAGTCTTACCAAAAAACTGCCGTTCCCTTGACATCAGACAATATCTACTGGAAAAAGTTAGACGTAAGTTTTCTCAATATAAATATTTATGTATATGAAAAAATACTGTTTTCAAATTTGTGCGTTATGAATTATTTTTTATTCAATACTTTTTAATATGAACGTGATAATATATCTTTTGTTTTAGGCTCCTATCCTTGTTAAAGAGTTTGGTGCGATAGATTATATAGATTTTTCACCAGTTGAACCACACTATTTTGCTGTCACATGCTCTGTGAGAGTACAGGTGAGAAAATTATAACTAGAATAATTTTTTGAAACCTTGAAATTACTACCTCAAGACAAGATCTGGTCTATCTTAGTGATTGTTTAAATCTAGAAAGACTTACACCAAAAAAGTCTTGAGTTTAAAATGCGACACAATCGGGACATTGGTGTATACAAGCCATAGTTTGTACTGTGCTGATCAAGGAACAGCACATTATTATTTCGCAACCAGCGGATCGGAACATTGAATGCCACTTGTTCCAGTAACGATGGTACACCAATTAAGCCATTTAGTAAATTAAACACAAATATAGAGTCAATGTTATTTCTGCGTTTTTGTAGACCTGAGATTTTAACAATTGACTCCATTTCTCCGTAAGTGTAGTCTCCCCCCTTGAGGCCAATCATCCATGCTACTTTTCTTAGCAGATGATGTTGCTTAGATTCGATATGATGGACGGTAACGCATATGTTATATAAGTCATGCATACATTACACAAATGTTTATAGTAGATTTTGACTGTGATCTGAATTTCGATAAGAATATGGGGCCATACATGATTCAGGAAAATTATTTTTCTAATTTCTAAATCTAAATCCATGCGTAGACAAGTGTACTGTCATCACTGGCAGCTCCGGACCGAAAACATTGGCGTGCATTTCTTTACATTTTGTCAACTTGTAACTTGTTTATTAAGTTCAATAATATTTTAACAATATGACAGGTCTGACACAATAAGCGTGCAATATTATGACAACCTGCGCATTAAACATTATACGCACATTATAGATAACTAAATCCGTACTAATAAGTATGTCATTACGCATGTTCAAAGTGACATTACAAATGAACTTCAGACTTCAAATGCGCATGCGTTGGCAATGCCCGGAGTATGTATATTATCTTCTCCCTCTTATGCGTTCTCGCTCAAATAACGATTTTAGAGGATATGGTATATTTCATACAAATTCAGGGTAAAGAATTGTGCAAAACAGAATATGCATGGGGACGATTGCGCATGCGTAGACAAGATGAGAAAATCGTCCACTAGAGTCGATCTCGCTAGATCTTTTGGCGCTAGTATTAAATATTATGATGTTTACGAATATAATATTGCAACAAATCCCTGTTTCTTTGTTCCTATAGCATGTTTTTACTATCAATAAAATTACTAATTTATTTATACATATTTTTACTTAGCAGTGTACTGCACTTATGCACATACTAAGGAACCGCCTCTGACTGTTATGTGCGGGAGTTCTCAATAGCTATCAATGTAGCTATACTTTCTCCAACTACTGTCAAAACTTAAGATTCAGGGTCAATACTGTATCTTCGTAATCAGTTAGAACTTTAACTACACTAATCATTATGATTGAAATAAATACTAAATATAAAATCATCATTCCCTTTCCACACCTAATGGTGCATAGGGTACTGCATTGTTACACCAATCGTAGCATATCTTGATCATTTTTGTTACATGAAGGTAAGACGATCAGTCTTA